>NC_092875.1:394682893-394983206 GCF_028372415.1 Notamacropus eugenii
GGACTTCATTAGTAAGTCATACCAAGACTACAGTCTACCCTAGTGGAAGTAATTTTCTATGCTAACAAAATTATAAATATTTCACGTATCCATAGATGTGTGTGTATAAATGTAGCAAGAATTTCCTCATGGGGAGGGAAAGAGCCAAAACGGCAGAGTAGAAGGATGGACCTGCTCTAGCTCTTCCTCCATAACCCATAAAATACCTGCAAAAAATGACTCTAAACAAATTCTAGAGCAGCAGAACCTACAAAAAGACAAACTGAAAGACATTTCCAACCCAAGACAACCTGGAAGGCTGACAGGAAAGGTCTATCACATCAGGCTCAGAGTGGAGCACAGCCCAGCCTGGGCTACACGCAGTAGGGACAGGTCTGGAGCAGGCTTCAGGGCATGAAATCACAGGTAGCAGCTGCAGTTCCTAGATTTTTCAACCTATAAATATCAAAGACAGTTTCAGAAATCAGTAAGAAAGCTCTTTCACCTAGGTGAGAAGGGAGTGTGCTCTGGCCATAGCCATAGCCCCAGCCCCAGGATGGAGGCAGCCACTGCTGCAGCAGCAGCTTCCACTTTTAGAGCACTCTGTCTAAAAACCCTGAGGGAATCAAGTGGCTGATCTGGATCTTAGTCCTGAGTAGCCATCCTGGGGTAAGGAATAGCCCTCAGGTGGTGGAGCTGGTGGTGGATGTGGAGAGGGAATCCTACTCGAAGTTTGAGGGTAGAAAAGTGTGCCTGTGGTTCCTCACAGACCAGAGCACAGGCCAAGAGAGGAATAAACTCATCTCCCTTGATTGTGTCACGTTGGAGGAATTGAGAACTTATATGTCTCTAGAGATATCTCAGAGAACAGCTGCACAAAACCTCTGAAACCTAGCATAGTATACCCTCCTTTTGACAAAGGACTCAAAAATCTAGTAACTGACTTGGAAAATGACAAAAAAGGGGGGAATAAGACTATAGATGGTTACTTTCTGGGTGAAAAGGTACTTCCTTCCATCATTTTGGATGAGGAAGAACAAGGCATATCATTAGAGGAAGACATAAAAGTTAAGGCTTCTACATCAAAAGCCTTCAAAAATATGTACAATGGTCTCAGGCCATGGAAAATTTCAAAAAGAATTTTGAAAATCAAGTAAGAAAGGTGAAGGAAAAATTGGAAAGAGAAATGATAGTGATGCAAGAAAATCATGAAAAGCGAGTCAAGGAGATTCAAAGAAATGCTTAAGAAAATAACACTTTTGAAAAATAGACTAACCCAATGGAAAAAGAGGTCCAAAAAGCCAATGAGGAGAAAAATGCTTTAAAAAAGCAGAATTGGCCAAATGGAAAAGGAGATTCAAAAACTCATTGAAGAAAATAGTTCTTTAAAAATTAGAGTGGAGCAGATGGAAGCTAATGACTTTATGAAATATCGAGAAATTATAAAACAAAACCAAAAGAATGAAAAAATAGAAGACAATGTGAAATATCTCATTAGAAAAACAACCAACCTGGAAAATAGATCCAGGAGAGATAATTTAAAAATTATTGGTCTACCTGAAAACCAGGATCAAAAAAAGACCCCAGACATAATCTTCCAAGAAATTATCATGGAAAACTGCCCTGATATTCTAGAACTAAAGGGTAAAATAGAAATGGAAAGCATTCACTGATCACCCCCTGAAAGAGATCCCCAAAGGAAAACTCCTAGGAATATTGTAGCCAAATTCCAGAGTTCCCAGGTCAAGGAGAAAATATTACAAGCAGCCAGAAAGAAACAATTCAAGTACTATGGAAATACAATCAGGATGACATAGGATTTAGCAGCTTCTATACTAAGGGATTGAAGGGCTCAGAATATGATATTCCGGAGGTCAAAAGAAGTAGGATTAAAACCTAGAATCACCTACCCAGCAAAACTGAGTATAATACTTCAGGGGGAAAAATGGAATTTCAATGAAATAGAGGACTTCCAAGCATTCTTGTTGAAAAGACCAGAGCTGAACAGAAAATTTGACTTTCAAATATAAGAATCAAGAGAAACATGAAAAGGTAAGCAGGAAAGAGAAGCCTTAGGAAACTCATTAAAGTTGAACTGTTTACATTCCTACATGGAAAGATCTTATTTGTAACTCATGAGACTTTTTTCAGTATTAGGGTAGTTAGAGGGAATATACATATGTATGTATGTGCATATTATATGCATGTAGGTATATATGTATGTATGTGGGTATATGTCTCTATATATGTATATACATACATACATATATACACATAGACAGAGGGCACAGGGTGAGATGAATATGAAGGGAGAATACCTAAAAAAATTAAATTTACTGTTGAATGGAATGTACTAGGAGTAAGAGAAAGGGAGAGATAGAATGTAGCAAATCATCTCACATAGAAGAGGAAAGAAAGAACTTTGACAATGGAGGGAAAGAGAGGGGAGATGAAAGGAAATAAGTGAACCTTATTCTCATGGGATTTGGCTTAAGGAGGAATAACACACACTCAATTGGATATGGAAATGTATTTTACCCTCCAAGAAGGCAAGGGGGATGGGGAGAGAATGGAATAAATTGAGGACAGGATAGGACAGAGGGATATGTGGTTAGTCTTTTACAACATAACTATTATGGAAGTGCTTTGCATTGTTACACATGTATGACCTATATTGAATTGCTTGTTTTCTCAATGAGGGTGGGTGGGGAGGGAAGGAGAGAATATGGAACCCCAAGGTTTAATAATGAATGTTAAAAATTGTTTTAGCATGCAACTGGAAATTAAACTATACAGGCAAAGGAGTATAGAAATCTATTTTGCCCTACAGGAAAATCAAGGGGAGGGAGATGGAAGAAGGATGGGTAATAGAAGGGGGGACAGACTGGAGAAAGGGGTGGATGGGGTGCATGCTGTCCTGGGGTGGGAGTGGGGAGAGATGAGGAGAAAATTTTGAATTCAAATTCTTGTGGAAGTGAATGTGCAGAATTGAAAAACAAATAAATTACATATTAAAAAAAAAGAATCTCCTCATGGGGAGCTCTCTACACCCAGGAAATCACAAGTCAGCATAGGAAAGGAAACAAGCATTTTTAAGCACTGAATATGTGTCAGGCACTGTGCCAAATGCTTTACAAATATCATCTCATTTGATCCTCACAACAACCCTGAGATACCGATGCTATTCCATTGTGGAGAAACTGAGGCAAACCAAGGTTCAGCAGCTTGCCCAGGGACACACAATAAATGTCTCAGGATGGATCTGAACTCAGGTCTTCCTGACCCCAAGCCCAGAAATCTATCTATTGTGCCACCTAGCAAGGGGAAAACATGTATCAGTGGCAGAGAATCAAGAAGTTGTTTGACTAATTCACAGTGTCAGCTCTCTCAAATGCAGTGACAGAGTTACTAGGAACAGTTTTAGGGAAGAATATGTTGACACAAGGAATTTCATACTTCAGAGAGCATGTAGGCAATTCCAGCAATGGGAGTGAAGGATTCTTGTATGTCCACTGTTGCACAGAGCTGCTGTTGCTCAAAGTGACCACTGTATTTTGTAACAATGGGATGGTTCTTCTGTCTTTGAACAGGAGAAAACAGGAATATGTCTGTCATTCCAGGAAATCAGACATTACAATTTCTTTCCTAAGTCAGTTCAATGTTTTCCTAAAGAATCTGGTCAGCTCCAGTGGGCACGCAGAGACTGTGTGTGCTTCTCTATCACCTGTAAAGAGTAGCTACTGGGGCCTGTCATGAATTTTTTCTCTTTGGGGCTACAGAAGCCTTTGGCATAGGGAATGGGTCACTGGTAGTCACTAACTATGATGTAGCATATCCATATGTTTGAGCAGTACTGCTAATATGAACATACCTAATTTGAAGGGGCAGTGGCTACAGCAGAGACTTCGGACCTCTGACACACACACACACACACACACACACACACACACACACACACACAGAGGAGGGAAAAATCTGCTTCAACTTTCTGGAAATTTTCAGGTGAAGGCATTGTTTTGATTTTTCTGAATTACTTGCCAAAACAATTTTCCTAGCATATAAGACACCTTGTCAGTCTTCTACTCAAGAACCTTCCATGGTTCCCTATCAACTCCAAAATAAACTAAAAGCTACTTAGTTTGGCATTTAAAATCCTTCACAATCTGACCCTGGCTTACCTTTCCAGGCTTATTTCACATTGTTCCCTTTTATATAATCTATGTCACATCAGTCTAAGATTTACTATACTCTGAACTTGATATTCCATTTCTCACCTTCATGGCTTTGCCCAAGCTGTCTCCCATACCTGGAGTGTGCTCCCCTCCCCATTTTCTCTTACCTTTCTTGTGAGTTCAGATCACATGACATCCTATATGGGAAACTCAGCTTCATTGAGTTAATGATGTCACCCTCAACAAATTATCATGTATTTATACGTCCATTTATACATCATATCCCACAGGTAGAATATAAGTTCTTTGAGAGCAAGGACTATCATATTTTTAGTTTTGTCTTGTATCCCTATGCCCAGCACAGAATTTCATACGTAGCAAGTGCTTGATAAATGTTTGTTGGTTTGGATTAGATAGACCTGACCTATTAGGTGCTTGAAAGGAGACATAGTGGACTATAGAATTAGCTTTAGCTAAAAAAAAAAAAAAAAAAAAAGCTCTCAAAGAAATAACAACTCAATTTTTGGTAATTGCCTAATAAAAAAGATTTCCTTAGGATTTTAGCTGATAATGATACCTTCCACATATATCCTAGCTTTCATTTAAGATTCTCACTGTCCTGATAAATGGCTTGAAAATCTGTTACTTGTTTAAATCTTATTTTGGAAGCAGACAGACCTGTGGAATATCAGGGGTGTAACACAACTCAGTGATGAGAAAGTCAACTACGTGTATTTTTTTTTAGTTTGTTTTTTTTTTATTTGTCTGTTTGTTTATTTATTTTGCTAAAGATCTTTTACAAATACTGTGAAAGTATCTCTGCTGCCATGCCACACTTTTAGTCTTTGGCAGGTTCTTCCCTCTGGAAGCTTCCTTTAGACATCTGATTCCAGCTATGTAACAGTATAGCACCAGCCAGTGCTTTGGAATGGCTATGTGTTTATTCGTTACTTCTATATAAACACAATTTACTCTCTCCAATATAATAAGACTGGAATGCTGCTTGAGAATTTTTATCTGAGAAGATAATTAATAGTCCTCATATTCCTAACAGCTTTCTACCTAAAAGTCACATATGATTTTTTGAAGAATTTAAATAGTATGGAAACAAATATAATAAAATTGAATGAGTTCTATGTTGCTATTATAGATTCACATTCTTTAATTGACCACTAAACTGTATGCTGTAAGGATATTTACTCAGCAGCTTTCCAACAAATAGTTTACTTAGATATTTCTAGCACTTTTATGATTACCCAGAGGGCAACTATATTTTATTTTATGAGGGAGTTTCAATGGAGTAAATGGAATTAAATGGGGAAAAATGAATATTAGGGCTTGAAATTCAAATATCATTTTTGAATCAATGTTTACTGAGAAGACACAGAAAGAAGCAAATACTAATAATATGATTTCTGATGAAAATATTTTGATCAAAACAGGCTTTCAAAGATTTTTAAACATCATCAACCCTGAAAAAATTCTATATTGCCCCTAAAATATGCATTATCCTCTCCACATTAACCACTTAGACAATACACATTTATTAATCACCTACTACATGCCAGGCTACTACATTCTTTCGTTAATAAAAATATGAAAGCTTGGGTTGTAAGGAGTCTTCAAAGGCTCCACAGACTACAGTGAAGCTGTAGGGTCATAGACCTAGAGCCAGGTGGGACCTCAGAGGCTATCTATTCCAATACTCCCATCTTGCAAATGAAAAAATAGACACATGAATGTTTAATGACTTGTCCAGGGTGACACAAACAGTAGGGATGAGTCTCTGGCTCAGTGGAGTAAACTCTCTTACAATATCTCTGATGGGTGATGATTCAGTCTCCACTCAAACACTTCCCATGACAGAGAGGTCACTACTTGGTAAATAAGTCATCAGTGAGTTATAATTATTGTTTAGTGTGATAGATGACTTACTGGACCCCTATTTTATTCCAATCAGCATTAATCAGTTTAATATGATTCCATAGGGATAGTGATGATAAGTTCTGATAGAGCCTCAGAGTTGTGAACTGCAGATTGCTTAATCGTAAAAAAACTAATTAGAAGACTTTCACCCTTGTTTTTTTTTTTTGTTATGGCAACCAAGTCCAGTATGACAGAAGTGACTCAATTACATGGAAAGCCCCCAGAAATTTTTGTTGCTCCTCGGTCCCTTGTCATCCCTCTATTGTCCAACATGGTGAGATGACCATGAGCACATAGCCAATGAGTGACCCTGGGTGCTAGCCTGCAGCCTTCCTTCTTACCAGCCCATGGGTGCACTTATCAGTTTGGTAGGACCTACTGGTACTGTCATTAAGTGTATGTTTTTTTACTATCTTTCCCATAAAGATAACATACGAAACTTTGTGAATTCCTGATTGAAATAAAGATGTTTCTGTCATTTCCTTGATACAAAAGTCTGGTAACCATATCAAAAAGGGAAATTAGGTTAGTTGGCATGATTTGTTGTTAGTGAACACATGCTGGCTTTTAGCAAACATCACTTTTTTTTTTTAGTGCTCACAAACCATCTGCTTAATAATCTGTTTGGCATTTTTTGTCAGAGATAAAGCTTACAAGGCTACAATGGTCAGAATCTACTTTTTTCCCTTTTCTGAAAATCAAGATACTTGCCTGTATCTGGCCACTGGCATCTTTTTCATTCTCCTTGATTTCTTAGACAGTGGTTCTGCAATTGCAAGGCAAATTCTTTCCATACCCTGGGAAATCACTTCTCTGTGCCCAGAGATTGGAACTCACTTAAAATTTCCATGTGCTTCCTTGCTATCTCTTCACCAACCTTAGACTTCAATTTCCTCAACTATATTTGCTCTGTCCTTTCTGGTTTGAAGATAGTTCATGAATGAAAAATAAAAATAAAAGCAAAAGGAGAGGATTGTTCCAGTCTTTTTTGTCTGTTAACTCTTCATCATTTTCTCTGAGTTATGGTCTGATGATCCCTTCTTATTCTTCTTGATCCAAACCCAGCTAAATATGTTTTTATTATTTGTAGAATTTTTAAAAATAAGATTCAGCACAGAAACTAGAACATGCTATATAGGACCTTAATCAA
Organism: Notamacropus eugenii; assembly: GCF_028372415.1. Lineage (NCBI taxonomy): Eukaryota > Metazoa > Chordata > Mammalia > Diprotodontia > Macropodidae > Notamacropus > Notamacropus eugenii. The sequence goes on from NC_092875.1 coordinate 394,690,121, forward strand.
TACTTACTGATTGATTGATTGTTGATTGATTCTAGACCTTACCTTTCCTAACAGTATTCTTATAGTTTCATGCACCTCTTTTATATTTTATCCTTGGTTCATCCTCAGCTCCAGCCCCCTTACAAATCTTTTTAAAACTATGGCCCAGAACTAAAGCTCTAAATTTACAGAAATGAGATTCATTTTGTGAGGATTCTCAAAAATCATTCTTTTGTGTCATGCTGTCACCTTTGAATAATTGGAATTTGACTCATTTTGCTCTCCACGCTGGATATATGATGGGAACAACAGAATATATCTCAAGTTTAGGGCCCTAGAGAAAAAGTAAAGGACCTTCAGGTCCCATGTAAGCATTTGTGCTAACACTGTAATGAACGTAAGAAAGGCTTCATTTCATTCAATATAAAATAATGCACAAAGAACTTGCCCTTGATTCTATGAATAACTAAAGCAGTTCTCCTTTCTTCTCCAGTGGATCTTTACCTTCCCTAGGCACCTATACAATCCACCAGATTTATAGTACTAGCCCTGTTGAGGAGCTCCCTGGACAGAGGAAAGTCTCTGGAGTTGATAGATGACAGGTTGACCCCTTTCCCCTATAAAGGCCTCACTTCTCCCCTGAGGGTCATCCTAACTTATAGTATCACTCTGCAGTAGACCCCTCATCAAGAGGAAGTAATTGGGGTTAAAAGAGAACCAATTCTTTTGTCATAAACTTGCACAATCCATGTAATTCACAGTATCAATGATGTACAAGATTTCCGTTTGCTCTTTTAAATTATGGCATTGTCCCTTATTGCTCCTTAACCCCAATTTCTGCTTGTTCCTCAAATTCTTCTGGTTGGTCTAAGAATTTAGCATCATCCAGAAACTCCTCCCTGTCTCCCTGGGAGGCTTTGTCCAGGAACGCTTTCCCTAGACCAGGAACTCCTCTGTTAATGCCTTTGCCTCTCTTCTGCTGCTGGTTTGAGCTCCTGTGGCTGTTGGCTTGGTCTGGTAACTCCTACTAGCTCTATCTGATTAGTGCCGCCTCTGGAACCACATTGCTATTCCTCTCTGGGGGTTACAGGGTTTGCTGGTCTCACAGATGCACAGACTTTCCACTGCAGTGAACCAAATCCAAGTCTTTGTGTGTAAACCAATTTTTGTCTACAGACCTCGGGTAGACTCTACTCTGTCATTTTATATGACATTGGCTTTCTCTTTTAGAGCCCCTGTTCAAGGAAATAGTTCAGGTTTAAGAGTAGCTTTGACTCAATCAATTTACTTCAAATGTTGTATTAATGGTTATATTTGCACTTTATATAGGGAGACATTGCAATTGGCATAACAGGAGCAATGAGAATCCATCACAATGTCTGTAAACATCCTCTCTACCCTTGAATTAATTAGCAAACTCAATATAAAGTCACATTTGTCCTGCTAAGTATCTCCATTTTTCTTATTCCTTGGGCTTATTCAAAAATGATGCCTTAGGAGTAATAAAAATTCCTTTTTCTTTTTCTTTCTTTTTCTTTTTTTTTTTTTTTAGAAATTTCCATCCTTCTTGAGCTACATTAACTCTTATAGTCTGAGAATATGGGATCAACCTATATTTGCCAGGAATAGTTTTTTTTTTATTTTTTTAAATTCAAGGGCATATTTCTAACTTGTACATCACCAATCATTTTTTCCTTGTTGGTCAGAATTAAATCTAGGATAGCAATTCATCTTGCTGCTTTCTCTGTCTTCTGAGAGGCAAAGTTATAAACAAGACAAGTTAAAAATTTGTCAGATGCTCTACTTTATCAGAATTAGATTTCTAGCAGATATATATTTGGTTTGAAATCCCTCATCACTATTATATTGTATTTTTGTCTATTTTGTAATCTATATTAAGAAATCATTCTTCCTATTATTTGTTTGATCAGATGTCTGTGGTTTATTTCTCAAACAATGTCACTTTTTCTGTCTTTCTTTATCCTCCTCCAAATGCCTTCCATGTCTTCTTTCAGGTTTGTAAATTTCCACATAGGTGTACACCATCTTCATGTACCCTGACACTCCCTCTTTATTGGATATTTCCTTTGAACAAGGTATGCTCTTTCACTCTCCTTCCCAGTTGGGTATCTGCTCTCCCCACACCCCTTTTCAGCTTCCCTTCATGTGTTGCTTTCTCCCATTAGATAGCCAATTCTTTGAGAGCAGGGGCCGTCTTTGTTTTGGGGATTTGTATCCCCAGTTCTTAGCATAATACCTGCCATATAGAAATGTTTATTGACTCAGTAATTGAGTGGGAAAGACCTTAATTGACAAAGATCAAGGTCACCTACTGCCTCCCTATCAATTGCCAGTTGCCTTGACTTATTATGCCTTGCCACTGGACTTCGATCACTCTGGGGGAGAGAGTGAGGCTAACAACTTTGCACAATTCTGCTTTATTTAAATCCGGTTCATACACAAGTCAAGACACCACCTTTGTGATCCCATTGGTCCTCTTTGAGAATGAAGGATGAACGATGATATCTGAAGGACACTACATTCATTCACTACATTTCATTCATGACCCCATATTTCACTCCCAGTTTACATCAGAAAATACCTGGAAGTCACTCAAAACAAAGCAGACCATGCTCAATCCCTTTTAAGTCCACTGCCTGATTGTCATTTGGCTGGCTATATTACTTCCTTTAGTCCTGTCCTGATTTATTTTGGATCCCGAACACATGGAGATATGTTTATTTTCATTTCTGAATTAAAATAAATGCCGTTGTGAGGTCAACCTAACTTTCTAGTATTAAGTCAGATGGGAATGTTAGTTGTTAGTGCTCTTAGAACTAGACTTTTTATATGATTTTTTTTATTTTATAATATTTTTATACATTTAACAAAATATTTTACAATATTTTTTATATATCCTAACACTGAGCCAAAGAATGGAATATTTTTTAAAGCTCTAATACTTCAAGCTTATGTTCATAGCTATAGATTTTAACCATGCAGGACCCCCGGGAGATGAGAGAGAGATGGAAGAAACAAGCATTTCATAAGCACCTACTATGTGTCAGGTGCTGTGTTAAGTGCTTTATGCATATTAACTCACAACAACCCTGTGAAGTATGTGCTATTATTAGTATAGTTGAGAAAACTGAGATAGGCAAATGTGAAATGACTGGCCTGGTATCACTCAGCTAGTAAGTGTCTGAAGTCAGATTTGTAACTCGGGTCTTCCTGACTCCAGGCCTAGAGTCCTATCCACTACATCACTGAGACAAAGACAGAGAGGTCTGGCACAGAGTGAGTTCCTAACAAATGCTTGTTTGATGGATTGATCAGATTGACTGATATATGAAAATCACTTGATAGACTTGGAGTTGTTTCCTCTAGAGAAGAAGGTGGGTGAGTAGGAGAGTTACATGATAAGCTTGACAGCTCTCTTAAAATATCTGAAAGGGTATCATGAGGAAGAGTAAGAACCTTTGGGTAAGCATTAGAGAGATAGATTTTGGCTTGGAACTTCCTAACAATCAGAGCTTTCTGAAAGTTATTCCCATCTCTAATTCCATGAACTTTACTGAAGGTGTTTGATTGGGAAAGTAGAGGACCCACTTCTCAGAGAATTCCTCTGCATTGAGTAGGGATTGAGACTGGATTACTTTAGAAGTCCCTTCAGCTCTGAGATTCTATTATAAATCTTGTGTCAGAGATACTAGTAGTCTATAAGATCCACGTGTAATGAGGGCTTTTTTTCACACTGTTGGCTTGTAATACTCAACTATAAAATCTAGGAAAATTTATGCATAGTTCTCTCCCTAGTATACCCGATCAATCAATCAGTAAACATTTATTAAGTACCTACTACATGCTGGCACTGTGCAAAGAACTGCTATTGGCTGAGAATGCAAAAAGAGACAAATGACAGTCTCTTCTCTCAAGAAGCTCATAATCTAATAGGGAAGACAAAATATAACCAAACACATACAAGATAACATTAATCATGAATAGGGCAAAGGTATTAGAATTAAGAAGGGTTGGTAAAGGCTTCCATTAAAAGATACCATTCTAGTTGAGACTTAAAGGAATTCAGGGCAGTCAGTAGTCTGAGTGGAAGAGAGAGCACATTCCAGGCAGGAGGGATAGTCAGAGAAAATTCCTGGAGCAAATAGATGGAATTTCTTGTTTATGGAATAACAAGGAGACTAGTGTCATTGAGTCAGAGTCCATGGCAGGGTTAAGGTGTAAGAAGACTGGAAAGGTGAAGGGAGCTAGGACATGAAGGGCTTTGAATTCCAAAGAGAGAATTGTTTATTTGATCCTGGAGGTAATAGGGAGCCACTGGAGTTAATTATTGAGTAGGGAAGGGGGTGTACCATGACATGATTGAACCTGTCCTTCAGGAAAATCACTTTGGTGGCTGAATGGAGAATGGATTGGAATGTAGAGAGACTAGAGTCAGGAAAACCCAGGTGTGAGGTGATGAGGACCTCTTCCAAAGTGGTGGTAAGGAGAAATGGGGGTCTATTAAAGGAATTTACAGAAATGAAATTGACAGACCTTGGCAACAGCTTAGATATGGGGGATGACTTTTAGGTTGAGAGTCTGAGGGAATGGCTATCCATAATAGTAGGAAATGTAGGAGGGAGCCAGGGTTTGAGGAAAATATAATGAGTTCACTTTGAATATTCAGAGTTTAAGATGGGGACATCTGGTTCTAGATGTCTGAGAGGTACTTGAAAATGTAAGATTGGAGGTCAGCAGAGAGTTTGGGGCAGGAAAAGTAGATTTGAGAATTGTCAACATGGAGCTTATAAATAAATATATGGGAGCTGATGAGATCACCAGGGACGTGTTATAGAGGGAAAAAAGGGCCAAGGAATTCCCTGAGGAACACCTATGATTAAAGGCCATGATCTGAAGGAGGATCCAGCAAAGGAGACTCAGATAGTCTCATACACTTAACAGACACTCTGACTTAAAGACACGATATTACAGGAGACTTTTTTTTAAGGAGGAAAATGCCCATGATGTGGCACAAATATATAATCCATGGTTACTGGGAGAGGCTAAGGCTGGTAGAAAACTTGAGCTCAGGAGTTCTGAGCTATAGTACGGCTAAGGGCAATCAGGTGCCCTTACTAAGTCTGGCATTAATATAGTGATCTCCTGGGAGCAAGAGGCCACCACACCAGGCTGCCAAAGGAAGGGCAAACTGATTCAAATCAGAAATGGAGGTGATCAAAGCTTCCATGTGGATCAATGATAAGATGAGACCCATGAGTGGCTGTTGCCCTTCTAGTTTGGATGAGACAGAGAGACTTAGTCTAAAAAAAATATTTTTTTAAATAAAAGAGAAAGATAAAAGAGACACTAGAATAAGGGACCATTGTTTTCAAGGATATATGTGTCCAGAGTTGTCAATAACCCCCTGCATGACAGATGGGTCTTTTATGAGCCTTCTGCCTTTCCTTGGTGATGTTACTGCTCTCAGCTGGTGAAAAGTGTGGAAGAAGATGCTTTTTCTTTCCCACTTTCTAACTTCATGCTGCTCCCATCTCTGCAGCGTAGATACTCAGTTTCAGTTTCTCACCACCAGTTTCTCAAGTCAGACTAGTGTCTTCTTATGCCTACTCCCCATGCAAAATGAGAGCAAAACTCTCCAGACTCAGGCAAGATCCTGGTACAAAGTACTTAGCACAAAGTACAAAGAGAGTTCCTTGGTACTAGTCTCATGGTTTCATAGGCATAGAGAATTCAAGCCAAAGAACTTTCCTCTATTAAACTCTATTAAAGTACAGCTGTAGAACTTAGAGTCTGAGAGAACTGTATGGGAGCACTGAGACTTTATATGTCTTGCTTAGGCACATTTCTGCAGTATTTGTCAGCAACTGGAACGCAAGTCATCCCAAGTCTAAGGATGACTCTCCACTATACCACCACTGATTTTATAGGTGCTTTACAAATGTTCTCAAAATGAATCAAACTGGAGATAATAAAGAAGAATTATATTCTTTCCTCTAAGGAAGCCATCAACAGAACAACCTTGTTCACTATGACTCAATTCCCTTTTGCTTTATCAATCCTTGTTTGTTTATTTTCTTGGAAGGAAAGAAAGAAGGAAACACAAACCCTTATTATATACCTATTTTGTGCCAGACAGTGTGCTAAGTACCTTACAAAAATTATGTCATTTGATCCTCACAACAACCCTGGGAGGTAGGTGCTATTATTACGCCTATTTGAGGAAATCTAGGGTTAAGTGAATTGCCAAAGGTCACACAGCTAGTAAGTGTCTGTGGCTGAATTTGAACTAAGGCCTTCCTGACTCCAGGTCCAGTCTTTTCTGTACTCTTATCTCACTATAGCTATGAAACTGACCTTAGGAAGCTTGACAACTTCCTAAGAGAAATCTTGCCTGGAAAACTCAAAACCAAAAAGTTTTTAGGAGTTTTAAGTGTCAGAGACATGAAGTTTACAACAAGATAATTTAGAAGGTACTCAGTGAAATAACCCCTGAGACTGCAATGAGAAAATGCTCAAAGTTGTCAAGAAATCAGTGTAGTAACCAACTGAATGACTCATGTTACTCATGTGAAGTGTCTTCACTGCTTTACTTACCAACGATAATCTAAGACCACATGTCATTTCTATTATGTCTTTTCCCCATGTTGGAATTAACCAATGGCAAGAATCTTCCTTATTCTTAAACTCTAAATAAGGTTTTTCAAGTGGACCAGGGAACATTTGGATCTGACAGAATCTGGAAACAAACTATGGCTGCTTTTACTCTAAACCTGAGGTAAATCCAATACAAGCTTGTAGGACATGGAAGTCATTACTATTGCTTGACCTGCTGTATACTGGAAACCAAAATCAGTGCCCCTCATTGTCAAAGGAGAGTAACCTGATTATTATGAGTTGCACTGTGGAAATAGTCAGTTCTATCTTTGTGCTGCTTCAGACTTTCATACATTTAGTCTTTGGATTAATGCCTGGCATTGTGCTCAATGGCATCCTTATAAAAGAGCAACTGATCTTTGCCTCTCCCATTTTTTCTGTGCTATGTCACATTCGCTGGGAGTAAAGGCAGTGAACAAGGGCTGGCTCAGGCCTTCCTGGGGTGTCAGCCTGCTTTTTTACCCCCTTCACATACTTTAGTAAATGATCTGATTTTTCTCACATGAAAGGAAAGAAACAATGTGCTGACACCCCACTGAGTCATCACCATGCAGTGTTACAACCAGTCCAGTGTCCCCACTCCCTAAACTAACAGAAAGTTGACAGAAAAAAATTGGCTCAGAAAAAAGGGGAGAATTGGAGAACTCAAGTGAGGTTTGCTACATATTTGTCTAGTCTCCAGTTTCTCTCTTGTGAAACATTTTCTTTCAGGCTTCTATACTCCATATAGTTCCATGTCTTCTCTTGTTCTCTCCCAACTCCAACATTTCCCACCTCACAGAGTAATCTTGAGTCTACTTTAGCTCTCAGATTACCAGTCTATGTTACTTTTATAATTTTTTTGACCTAACAAGAAAATACACAGAGAATTAATCATAGAACAGAACTAAATCAAGTTCTTTTAGCCTATCACTTGAGTTCCCATAGGTATCCCAATGAGTATAAGGACCAAGGTTTAGTTTTCTATTGAATTAGCACCCTTATTAGATTGTAAACTCCTTGGGGGAAGGAATTGTTTCATTTTTGCAGTGATAGCACAGTGAGTTGAACATGGCATATGTATAATAAATATTCATTGAACTAAATTGAATTCTAACAGTCATATCCCATACTCATCTGTGTCAAGATCTGCAGTGTACCCAATCTGCTCTGGTTTTACACAGGTCAAGGAAACAGATAAATGACCAAGAGGAGTTATTTAAAGCCTATTTTTCTTATTCTTCCCATTAATCTTTCATAGGATTTTGTTACTGAAATATATTGCTCAAAGCCATCATCATCAGTTGTTATTACATTAATCATTTTCCTGGAAGTACAGAAAAAAAGAATGGCCTCAAATTAAAAGAGCCCTATGTGGCATTGAACATAAAAAAGAATTGAGAAAGTGAGCTCTTCACTTCTCGCTGGTGATAGATCAGTTAACCTCTTAAAATGGCCTCTCCCAATTTCAGAGAGTCTAATTATTCTGATACTCCTAAATGTCCCAGCATTCACTGGATCAGCATGGGTCAAAATCTGTGGGTTACGCCAACCTCCTAATGGCAGAGTGGGAGGATCAACAGGTGTCGAGGGATAGGGACATCTCATATTCCTGTTCTAAAGCACTTGAGGCCACTTTTAGGGTAAACAGAGGAATTACAGATTACTCAGCAGACTTCCCATAGTTCATGGTTATCTTACATGATTAGTTTCAGGCCCTGATCATTTCAAGAAGATTCTCAGGCTAACCCTAATGACCTAGTAATTGGGATTTGTGTGAAGGTATATGCCAACCTAAATGACTGATGGGAAAATGGCAGGCCATTAATTTCTATAAATTGCCAAACTATATATACAATAGAATTTTATATATGTTTACCATCTATGTCAATATTTCAGTGGATCCATGAGTTTATCAATATGGGTACTCTATCTATCCAGAAAAATCATACCTTTCTCATTCTGTGCAAAATCTTGTCCAAGTCATCCCATTGCCCTTCTTCTTCTTCTTGTTGGTTTACCTTTTGTTTTTGAAGGGGACCAATGACATCATGAGGTGATGTCTTGACTTGCACATGAATTGAATTTAAACGAGGCCAAGTTGCACAAAGTCATCAGCCTTACTCTCCTTTCCAGGGTCATCAAAGTCCAAAGTGACTAGACAAAAAGCCAGAACAACTGGAGATGGCCCAAGATACGGTGGATGACATTGGGGTTTTGGATATCTGACCAACCTCTGAGTGCTCCATAGTGCCTACTTCAGCCTCCTTCATGGATGTTGGAACAACTTGTTCTCATCTGCGTATTCCACCAAGAGAAATCTTTACATGTTTGGGGTAGACACGCCCTAACTCACCACTGGGTTTGAGACCTGTCAGTTTTTCTCAGTTTGGTTTAGTCCATCTGCCAAGATGACTTTACTGGTTGCTATACATGCTACAGGTCATCATTGCCTGCATACTCCATAGAAGATCCACGCTCATTGTGATGAATGCTTTCCTCTAGATCAGGCTAGTACAATCTGCAGAAACCATTCTCTACGTTTTTTGTGGACTGCCTGAAATCCTTTAGCATGCTGGTCAGCTGTTTACAGCCCACAAGCCACAGGGTTGTACAAGCTTGTTCTAGGTCTTTTGACCTAGACGCTGGAGCTATCCATCTATTATCCCTGGCTATGAATACATGACTGGGTCATCTTTTCTGATCATTTATTTCTGGGATGTTATCTTTTAACATACACTACTTCTTATAGACAAATCATCATTGGTAATATGCTACAGCCTATTTATGGTACCACAATTCTTTCTATTGCCCTCAATGGTTGCAATTTTAATTTTTTCAGAATTCACAGTCTTCCATGATTTGCAACCACGTAGCAGCAATGAGAGGATATTGGCATTAAAAAAGATGAAATTTGTGTCAGGAAGCAATTTTTACTTCAAGACTCAGCTTGTGATAATTGAAAGTACTATGCCATATCCCAGATGCCCACTCTCTTTTTCCTTTTCAAATAGGAGTTCATTGGTCATCCAACATGTCTGCCTAAGATATATGAACTGGTAGACCAATTCAATGGAAATCATATAACTGTCTGTCAAAATCTGGACAATATGCATTCTTCATCTACTTGACTTTTTCTAAATAAATCTAGGTTAAATACCAGATTCAATTTGTAGGCTTTATCAAAAATTAATACTATCTCTAGCTCATTTACTCCTACTACCCACCTCCAGCAGGGATTTCCCCTAGGAATTTTGGAATTTATCTCATCCAGAGCCAAGGATCTGATTCAAGTCAAGAGCTGCAGAAATTAGAACTAAGGACCAATGAGACACAGAGCCAGAATAAGGCAAAGAAAACCCAGACAGAAACCCAGATCTTCCATATCTCTGTTACTGTGAGTCATGCAGACCACATGAGTTTGGGAGGATGGGCAGAACTGATTCTAACAATCTAAAGTTCTTTTCTTGATTGAGGAAACTTAAATCCCAAGATAGTCCTATAAGTCTATTGTGATTGTATAGTGACCTCATGCATTGTCAGCACCAATCTAAAATGACACAGAGTCAACAAGCATTTATTGTTTACTATACTATGCAAGGTACTAGGGATACAAATACAAGCAAAAAGGGAGACAGTCCCTGACTTCAAAGAGCTTATATTCCTTTTTTAAAAAATGTTTTATTTTATTTTGAAGTTAAGAAATAAACCAATCATTTCCATAACATAGTAGAATAGAAAAAAATATGATTGCACGTGAAGCTACAAATGTATTATGTACGACTTTCTGTTGCTTTTAAAGATATGATAAAATTGTCATGTAACTTTCCTTTTTCCCCTTTTTTCTTGCCTTCTCCCAGATCACTACTATTAGACACAAATATGTATACATATGTAAAATCATTTTATACATAACTTCTATTTATCAGTTCTTTTCTGGATGCAGATCATGTCTTCCTCCATATGTCCTTTGTAGTAAATTTGGGTATTTATAATGATCAAAATGACCTACTCAAAGTTGTTCTAAAAACAATATTGCTATTGTAAACAACATTCTCTTGGTTCAGATCATTTCACTCTTCATTATTCTGTGTGTCTATCCATATTTTTCTAGGATCATCAAGCTCATTTCTTATAGAACAGTAGTATTCCATCACGATCATGTATTACACCTTGTTCAGCCATTCCCCAACTGGTGGGCATTCCTGCAATTTCCAGTTCTTTGCCACAAAAAAGAGAGCTGCTCTAAGTGTTGCTGAGTCAAAGACCTTACATTCTAATGGAGGAAGACAACAGATAAAAAAAGTGGGGTAAGAGAAAAGTACCCTGACAGGACCATGATGGTAAAATCCAGAGAGACAGAAACAAAGCCAGGAGAGGCATGAAGGATGCTGGGTCTGTGCCCTTACTCAAAATAGAGGTTCCATGAGGAACTCATCAATAGGAGAAGAATGCTGTGAGGGAGAAGGTATGTTCCAGGGTGAGAAGTCTAGAGGACATGAGGGAACTTTCAGGGTAGGAAGGCATCTGAGTCATGGTTGGTGAAGTCTGAAGAGTTAGAAACAGAGAGAGGAGAGGAAACATAGAACAAATTTATTATACATAAAAATAAATATGAAAAGGACTTATATCCCAGCTCAGAGAAAGTCAATAAAATTTTCCCCTTTGGTTGGTCCACCTCTCCCAGAGTGTCACTGAAGACCTATAGCATCATTCTGGTGTTGACCATCCACCCTAGCCCTGCTAGTGGGGAAAACCATGGCATTTTTATGAAATCAAGCAACCCATCCCTACAGTGAATTCCCTGTGGCCTACGCTGGACATACAGCATCACCTTTAGATTGAGGTTTCTCCAAACAGGGAAGAAATCTGGAATTGCTAGAGAGTCATTTCACCCTATCCCCCAATTCTACAGTCAGCATGAGTCACCATAACAGAGAAGAGCAAGGAAAATTAGTTTTACTCTGCCTCATCCTGGCTCTGTGCCACATTAGTTCTCCATTATAGCTTCTGTGGTCTTGGCTTGAATCACATCCTTGGCTTAGTCTGGAACTTAACTGCTACAGGAAACTAGGTGGTGCAGTGTATAAAGTGCTGAGCCTGTAGTCAGGAAAGCCTGAGTTCAAATCCAACCTCAGGCACTAGCTGGGTGACCCTGGGCAAGTCATTGAATTGCTGATGGCCTCAGCTTCCTCAACTGCAAAATGAACACAATAATTACTTCTACTTCCCACTGCTGTTGTGATAATCAAATGAGATAGTACTTGTAAAAAAACTTAGCGGAGTGTCTGGCGTATAGTAGGCACTATACAAATTCTAGCTATAGCTATTTTATTTGCTTAGTCTAGTAATTCTATATCACTCTGCCACTTCCACTCAGTCCAGCATTCATGGCCTCCATCTGCTCCTCACATTGCTACAGCCATCTGCTTCCCATTGCTGCTGGTTCAGCTTCCTCTTGCAATAACACAGTTCTTTTGGCAAAGGCCAACCTCTCTAAGTGAAAGATGAGAAAATGTAGCTCCCTCCTTTCTATCCAAAGGTAGGAAACTGGGTATGTAACATTTCTTAAACTATCAGATTCAGTTGATATTTTAGTTTTACAGACTGATTATTTTCTCTTTTTTATTTATTACTAGGATATATTAATGAATAGGGAATGTGGAGGGATGTATTTTGAAATAAAAAATATAAAAATATAAATAAAAATATCAATTTTTTAAATGTCATTTAAGGACTGTATGCCTCAAGACTTGTTAACACATTTCTAATTCTTTGATGACTCAATTCCTCAGACTTATCATGGCATGAAAGGGTCTCATTAGGTGTTATGAAGATTTCCTGATGACCTACTGACTCACACGACTCAACTGAAGTCTCTGGCCCTCACTCCTAGACAAGTTAGGAGAAGTGGGTTCCATTTAATCTTCCCCACCCTACTCAAGGTGCAGAATACATGGCTCCTACATGGTCATTATTTTACATTGAGTCTTTGTGAGGTTGGAGGTAGACCCCCGAATGCTTCTCCATTCACCACATGGCAGGCACCAAATTCAGAAGTCTCCAGAAGGCATGTGGAAAGCAGTAGATAATTGGGAGAACACCAGTGGCCACAGTCAGGAGTCCTTATACTATACTGAATTCACATTGGCCTTGACTTTGTTATGAATAAATACTGACCTTGCTCATCTTGTCCAATAATAATTCAATGTTGAGTTGAAATTTAATTAGATTATCAATAGGAGAGAAGAGACAAAAGACAAAAAAAAGGTCTTTGTGAGTCTAGAGGGCAACACACAGCATCTTTTCTGTCCTTTAACTTTCTGATTCTTTGAGAAGAAGGGACAGACAACAAACAGCGGATGTTTCTTATCACTCATTTTCCTCTTCCACTGATTCTATTCAATTCATTAATTTAATTTGAGACTACAACTTTTAAAAATGCATAGAATTTGGCTTACAAAGGGAGGGGAGGACCCCTGGTGAAAGTGAAGTCGTCCTCAAATTTCTTAGTTGTTTGTCTGCACCTCTCCTTAGCACCAGCTTGTTCTCACCTCTAGCTTAGTTACATGTATAACTCTTCTTCCTTCCATTTGATTGTTTGCTCTTTTAGAGGAGAGCTATCCAAAGCAACTAGCACAAAGTAAGAACTTTAAAAATATGGATTGAATTTGAAAAAAAATTTATTACACAATTTTTTTTCCAAAATATCCAGGCTGGGAATGTCATTGAATTACAGAGATGAGAAAAGCAAAAACCTTGTTGATTTATGTTACCAGGTCTTCAAATGAAAATTCTCTTAAACTTTAAATTTTAAATTAAATTTAAATTAATTTTTCTATATTAGGCAAAAAAATTTTGGCAAAATTATTATGCTGCTTGTAATTGAAATAGAAAACCAAGAAGGGCTAATGAGGAAATTTGTTTTGGGATAAATTCATATTTGTAATGGTTTTTTTTAAATCTCTTCCCTTCTTGGGGGAGGGAGGTGTTGGAAAGGGTGAGAATTTGGAACTGAAAATAAAATAGAATTAAAAAATAAAAACCAAGAAGATTCATTTTCCTGAACTAGTTTTTGGGAAAGATTATTAAAATAGTGCCTAAAATTCTCAAATAAATATGGTCAGTGACACACCTAAAAATTCTAATAGAAATATTCAGCATACAATTTTCACTTATCATCAGCCAATTAGCTCAGAATAAATATCTTTGCTTCTTCCATTTTAGCTTCAATTCCTTTTTGGAAGGAAGGAAAAAAAATTTTTTAAAGCAGGAAGCCAAAACCTTGACATTGTGATTTTTGCTACCTGTGTGACTGGCTGTGACACTATCCTCCTTCTTGGAGACAGGGAGCTAGACGAGGTAGGCTCTTCAGCTTCATTCTCTGTTACCTGTTGCAGCTCTGCTTTATTCTTCTTTTTTACGTATATCTGGCGTCATGCTTAATATAGCGTCCTATTTTTCTTTCCTTTCCTATATTTCTCTCTAAATTTCACCCTATTTTTTCAGCCATCATTCTCCAATTTAAGGAAATCTTTTTCCTATTATTTATGTGCCTAATTATGAATGAATGGCACAACTTATGTGCTGATTGTGCACTGAACTCGGTGTCATATAGACCAACCTAAATTAAATAATGATACTTGCTCTCCTGGAGTTTACAATATTAATATTAAATTATATTGCCTTGAGATCAGAACTTATTTTATATAAAAACACACTAATCCATCTTTCAGATTTACTCTTGTGGAATAAATAGATGATTTCACTATTTGTCTGTAAGTGAAAGAGGATAGCTCTGTGAAGTGTTTCTTTGCTGGATGCCAGAAAATGAAAGGGAATATCCCCTATGCAAACCAACCAGGAAAGGGAAAAGAAATTGTTATTCTCCTGGGCAGTATGTTTCCTTTTATTTTTTTCTTCAAATTTTGGAATATAATATGTTCTCCTCCATTGATTGATTCAATTGGAAGTATATTCTGTGAAGGCAAGTGTCTAAAGTGCATGGCTCCCATATGCCAAGGGGAAAAGAGATGAGTATTTGTTACCCTAAGTTTCTGTTTAAAAGGGTTTCTATTCTGATCATGATCAAGTCACTGTTTCCATAAAGTCATGGTCATGGTCAAAATTTTGAGGCAGTGTTCATCCTTGCAATATTGATCCAGTGGTAGATTAGTCATCTTTTGTTTACAGATTTCAAAGTCTACAACTATTTTTCAGCAAATAGGACCAGTCCTTTCAAGTGTTACTTCAGTTTGCTAGACTTCTGAGATACAACTTTCAGTATGGTTTACCTGTAATAAATCTTGAGCAGGCTTTTTAAGTTAAAAAAAAATTGGAAATCTCACACTTTTCAAAAGTATATATGTAGACAGTTGTTCCTTTAAAAATAAATATACCTTTTCTTAAGAACATTATTTTTTGAATATTTATCTGCTTCATCTGGTGTCTCCTACATGAGATGATTAGATCTATTCAAGGTAGACAAAAATAATGTATACACCCTGATTGCCACATTCCATTTACAAGAAAATAATTCCTAGGTGTCATAAGGAAACAACTTGCATAAATACCAGTGTTTAACTTCTAAGCCAGATTTAACATAAACAAGAAACTATCTTTTTTAACTTTTCAGCACCAAGACTGTATCCACTTAAGAATCACTATTGGTTAAGGCAACATAGGCTGTTAAATGCTTATAGGAGAGCCAGAATCAAGGTAGCCCAGAAACTGAATTCATAAACAGCTAGACTGTAAAGAGGCATAACTTGGGAAGTAGAAGAAATGAAGCAAACAAAGTTATGAAGTTTGTTCTTTGAGAATTAACCATCCCCAGAAAACAGATAGCTTGGCTAGTCTATGTGAAAGCAAAATGGTGGGGAGCAATGGGCTAGGAGAGATAGTTACCAAAATGGATGACAGAATTCACGAAAGGGTCTATGGACTAAGAATGCTGACTGAATCTAGGAATACGCTATTTAGTAGGATTCATTATAAAGTCATTAAACTTGGGTTAAAAAAATAATATCACAAAGATAAGGTGGAAGAGACATGATTAGGCAATTGTTCATTTGAAAAAAGGTGTTTAAAAAGTTCATTAAATCTTAGGTCAAATTAAAAGAATCCTAGGGTGTAGAATCACAGAGGTGGTAATCCTGAGGCCTTCAGCCCTGGTCAGATCATATGTAGAATGTGTACATGTTAGAAAGGATACTTGGTAAACTGGAAAGAGTCCATAAAGGAGCAAGCAAGATGATGAAGGGTTTCAAATTAAAGCCGTAGGAAGACTAGTTAAAGGAACCAGTAATGTTTAGCCTGGATAAAATAAGATTAAGAGTAGACATGATAGCTGTTCTCAAATATTTGAAGGACTTAAAAGAGGGAGTGGACTTATTTCACTGGACCCTAGAAGACAGAAACAGGAGTGACAAAGGGAAGGTGCAAAGAGGCAAATAGACTTGAGACAAAGAAAAACCTCCTAACAATTAGAGTTATAAAAAAATGGGAGGGGATGCTGTAGGTCAGAGATTTCCCAAACTTATTTGACCTGCTGTCCCATTTTAAAATAAAAATTATTCAGCACCCCCTTGGAAATATACTTGGAAATATTTCAAAAGAATATGATTTTTTAAATGACACATCTTAAATTTAATAATTTATTGCAAATTTGTGGGGGTCTTCCTGCACTGACATTTTGATAATACCATATTGCTTCATCTAACCATATAGTGTCATATTGTAAAACAAGTCATTATATGCATATATTCCTGCTCATGCATGCTGAACTGCCCAGCATGCACCACAAACTCACCTGCCAACACTTGCTTGTTAAGACTTCTTGGCAGACTTGACCACTGAAGGATTATAACTTGTGTTTTGTGTGTTTATTTGGAAAATAATGTAATCACTCTTACTTTAACTCTATTACACAATAGCTCAAACATGTTTTTCAAAATTTTTTTCTCTTCTCTTGTTTCCTTTTGCTTCCACCATTCCCTTATTTTTATTCACGCCTTCCAATTGCACTCAAGGCTGCTCTAGCCCCCCTTCTCCTCCTCCACATTGTGCCAGCACCCCTTAGGGAGTGGTATCACCTACTTTGGGAACCTGTGCTGCAGGTGATAGGGGATTACTCCTCATCATAGGTCATTAAACAAGAATTGTATGACCACTTGTTTGTGTGTGTTATGGATTTCCTCTCTCAACTACAGGTTGAACTAGATAGTTTCTTAATGAGATCCTGTGATTCTGAAAAATGAAAGAAGGCAAATTGTTTTGGACTAAAGTTGAGTTAGTGAGAAGGGACCATGGGAAAACTGACTCTGTCACGGTCTCATGGATATGACCTTCTTTGCTCAACTTCTTTCTGAAAGAAGTTAGTAGCCTAGTTAAATTTCAGTTGATGACTCAATTTGTAGCTTAGCTTTGCTCCTCGTTTCTCCTGTACCCTTTCACTGACTATCTTTTAGCTGATTCACTGTTCTGTATAGTACAAGTTGAACAGAGAAAAAGGAGGAAGAGACAAAACTCAAATTAGGCAATTTTGTCACCAGTTTATTAGTCAATCTGACTTTTAAAAAATGAAAAGCTGAAACTTACTTAAGTAACATTTTTGAACTTTGGGTAAATTTTATTTATTCCCTCAATCACAAGGATTGTCTGTTGCCTTCAACTCTAGCATGACCAAGCCCTTTTTCTGACCAACACTGCAAATCTCTTCAAAAATATCCTTTTTTGACATTTATATCTCAGTCTTAGAAACATTTCATAATATTTATCTGTAATCTATAATCTATTAAGTTAAAAGTAAGTTATTGACATTTAAAAAAAAGTATTGATATGAGAGAACTACAATGAGGTAGCCACAGTTAATTTCAATTACCATTTATATATATCTACTTGGTCCATCCTCATAGGTAAAAAACTTATTTTCAGTGAATACAAGGTTGTTAGTACAGCTATTCTAACAATATGCCTGAAGGGGAAGTTCGGTAGCATAGAGGATAGTGCACTGACCTTGGAGTCAAGGACTGGAGTTTAAATGCAGCCTTAGATGCTTGATACATTCTAGCTTTTGACCCTGGGCTTAACCCTAGCTACCTTCCCCCCGCCCCCCATCCCCTACCCTGCCCAAAAAATACTTAACCTTGAGTTCAGTTTCTTTGGAACAGGGGTTTTTCACCTAGGTTCATGGACTTTATTTCCTTTTATAATCTTGTGTTTTTTTTTATTTTATGCATTTTAAAAACATTATTCTGGGAAGAGGTCCCGAGGCTTCACTGAATTGCCAAAGGGGTCTGTGGCACAAAAAAAAAAAAGGTTGAGAATCTTCTTTGGAGGAAAGAAATCAAATTAATGAAAAGCATTAGCATTTCAAAAATTTATATTTCTAAAATTGTCCTTGTCTTGACACATTTCAATAATAAATATGAGCATTTCAGTTATTTTCTTTTGTTGCCTATCATATGAGATTGCTGTGAAAAAAATGCTTTGCAAACCCTTGAGGACTATGTAAATATGAGCTATTATTGTTATCATTGTTAATCTTTATTGGTTTCTGCAACAAGCATTCTGAGGTACCATCTTCTAAAGCATTGCCCATATATGATGAATCTGTGGTGTTTTTAAATGTCTGACCACAGCCAGGAAAAAAATGATATTTGGCTCCTGGTTTTGAAATTTTTACCCTATTGAATCTGGAAATCATGCCCTCTGTGTTACTGTCCATCCACTGGAACCTTCACAATTTCATCATAACCCAAGGGATTTGACTTATCACAAAATCAATACTTATATGTTTCCAAGAGCAGGATTTTCTGGTATTAAAAAAGTGTGCATTTTTAAAAAGTAATTTTCTAAGATATCTATCATTGCTCTTCCTTACATATCACTTCCACCCCAAGTATTCCCTAGTGTCAGGCTTAAGTGTATTTTATACATGTGGAATCAACTCATTCACTCAGATAAGACCCAATTTTATTTGGTTTTAAGTCTATACAGACGTATATATATATATATATATACATACATATATACATATATATACATACACACACATAAGTACATATATGTTTAAGATCCTTCATCCAACTTTCTGTTTAGCAGAGGAAAGTTCCATCTATACGAATCTTTTTCCATGCAGAAATATTTGCATATTAACAAATTGTTTGTGACAGATTTTAGCTTTAAAAAAAGATCCTCTTTTCAACCTAAAACTTCTCATACTATCCCTACTTATTATCAACAAACTCTACAATTCTATTAAACCTAATTAATAGCAAACTATATGACATGTTGACCACAATTTTTAGACCTACTATCATGGCTTTCTCCCATACATCATGTAGATAGAGTATTTTTTCCTAAAAAATTGTTATTTATAGTCATAAACTAGTGTGATCCTTTGAAATTGACTGATGGTATTATTATTATTAATAATAATAATGGCCAGCATTTATAGAGTGCTTTCAGGTTTGTAAAGCAATAGATAGATAGATAGATAGACAGACAGATAGAGATAGAGATACATAGATAAAACTTTATCTTTATAGTAACTCTGAAGTAGGTACTATTATTATCCTCATTATACAAATGAGGAAACTGAGGCTAAGATAGTTTAAGTGACTTGCCCAGTAAGAACACACAGCTATAAGGGTCTGAGGTAGAATTTAAACTCAGATCTTCCTGAATCCAAGTCCAGCCCTCTATCTACCACACCAAACTGCTATTTCATAGTAGAAGTGGAGTAAAATGTAGGGGGAAATGACCAACCTCATACCCTTTTCCTATTGTCTGTTACTGTGGCTTTTCTTTTAAGTAAAAAGGCATTAATTAAGTACTTACTATGTGCCAACCACAGTGCTGGGCATACAGATGCAAAAGAGAGACAATCCTTGACCTCAAGAAGCTCAGAATTTAAGGATGTTATGTGGTTAACTCCACATACACACACACACACACACACACACACACACACATTGAACATGACAAACAGACAACTTTTTGTTCAAGCTCATATTTTTCCTTCAACCAGCCCTTTCTCCAATATTGCTGATCCAACTATTGATCTTGTTGCCTTCTCCCATGGGTATTGCAGACTCATCGTCAATGTTGTTATGAAGTACAGATACGCCCTCTTTGCCTTTGGTCCTTTCTGGACTCTGACAACCAGGACTTTGATCACATCTATTAAGTATTTGTACAACTTACCTTTCTGCCTCTTCTTGCTGAAGAAGTTAGACTGTTTCACTACTGACCTACTCTCCCTGCCAGTCTTGGCCTGGTATCCCAATAGCACCATATCCTAGAAGATGTTTTCCAGCTCCTTAGGTTATGTAGCTGCCCCATACCTCAGGTCCATCCCCTAGTGCACCTAGACCAACAGGGAGTGCAGAATACTGGAACGGGATCTACTGCTCTGTTTTCCAGCTTGACCTAAGGTTCTAACACTCAAGTAATGTAGGTCACAGGCTGGACTTCATTGCTCTTCAAGTAAAAAGTACTTCAAGGCAGTCATCAACTTATAAATAAGGTACATTCTAGAAGTTTGCAAGTCAGTTGTTTGGAATGCAGAACACATTTTCCCAGAGGAACAATGTTATAAATGGTGGTTAGATTCCCAGGACAGCCCACAGAATTCTGCTTAAATATAATGTAGCTAAAGTGTAGATACTTTTATAGAACTTAATTTGTATTGCAAGTTGCAATTTGGAATGCCAGGAATACACCTTCCTCTATCCTCCCAGAAGAGTGAGAGACTTTTCTCACTTCTGCCCCACCACTGGCAACAGGAATACAATCACTCTCATTCTTCTGGTCACTGATCCAGTTGGTGGCAGACTGACATGGGAGAGGGCAGGGGTTGTTAGGGTAGGGGAACTCCAAAGAGTTCTGGTGGGGAGAGGGGAAGTTTGTGTACCAGTGAGAGGAATTCTACTGCAATGATAGGCAGAATACAGCCACCACTGGGCTAAAGGGAAGGCCTAGGAATACAGCCCCAGGAGGAGACAGGTTTCAGAAGCTGATTTGAGAGCTGGGTTTCTGTCAGCAAGAGGGTGGGAGCTTCAAGGGAAGGCAAGGAGGGACACTTGTCAGTTATAAAACAGTCAGAATATAAAACATTCTTTAAAAGGGGGATATCTCTTTGGGTCTGATATTATAACCCACAGAAGCAAGGTTAGATTTCCTATTAACCCAAAGCTTTTTTGGTCCTCTGTGTACTGAATAGGAAAGAGCCAAAGTAATAACTTTCACCTTAATGTTTATTGTTTTCATCAAGGGCAAAGCAAAAGGAGGAAACTTTGAATAAGGCAATCAGCATGTTTTACATAGCACGTGTTAGGTACTGAGCTGCTCATGTTCCTCTACAGTTAGAATATTTGTGATAGCTGCTAGCTCTCAGGTTTACTTTCATTTCACATTCTGCCACTTAGGTTTCAGTTCTGTTTCCTCAGGCAGTCTGTTCAGTTTCTAGTGCTCTAGCCTGTGTCTGTTTGTTTTCATTGTCCTTTGTGCTTTTCTCTGTTCCTTTATCTTTGCTTTAACTGGTTTTTTTCTACCACCATTAATCCCAGTCCCTTTCTTTAAATTGTCTTTTTATTTTATTTTTTATTTTGTGGACTATGTTTTATTGATTGTCACACTTAAAAACTATCACTGGGGGGAATAGATGCTTATAAGATAGGATAGTTAATTCTTATATGGACTTCTAACTAAACAACCATAAGACTTGGTGTAATTAGATTTACCAGTTCATTCTGAAATAAAATAAAATTCTTCTAAATATGAAGTATGATAAATGACACTTAGAGTTGCTGCAATACAACTAAACACTGCTTGACCTTTGTTCACACTTGTGAAATAATGACCTGGGTACCAAGAATCGTTGACAACCTTCTAAGCTGAGTTTGGGATTCCTAAATCAGACTCTATTTCACATATTGCATGGGAAGAAGGACTTAATATCTAGCATTTCCTTCACTAATTGGTGTTCTGGCTCTACTGAGAGAAACCGGGCTATGTGCTTCCTTTTTTCCTTTTCCATCTTATTCCTGTTCTTGCTCCTGACAAAGAGATCACAGATTGTCAGAAGGTCCCACATTTATGTAACAAAATGCTTGAAATAGGCACCCATGATTAAAACAAGTGACCAGTCAATTAGATCACTGTGTGGCTTGGGCAACAGCAATTAGCAAGGACATTTGGCCACATAAAGTAGTCGCACAGATTGTAGAGCACAGTTTAAGGATGAGTAATTTAACCTTTAAAGAATTTAAACTAGAAAGTGAAGAATGTAAATGTCTCCACCCTTGAGTTAATAAGCATCTTGAAATGGTAGGGGAGGTTGTAGTCAGCCATATAGGATTACATTGAGTAAACAATTGGGAGCAAGGAGGGAGGGAAATAGGAGAAAAGGAATAGAAGTGGAATCACAAGATCTGGGTTCAAATTCTCACCCCCATAACTTACTATATGACCTTAGAGAAGTCCCTTAACCCTTAGGATTTCAATTTTTTTCATGTGTAAAGTGAATATGTTAGATGAGATAATTTACAATATATGTGTTTAAAATCCTATCACCATAGAAGGAAACTGATAGATATCTCTTACATATTATGTTATTCTATATTTGAGCCCTATACTTAAGTCTCTAAAAGAACTTCTTGGATGCCTAAGGATTCCAGGTTTGAATGTAAAATCAGGTACCAGTTAATCAGTAACTTTTTATTGTGTCCATATTTGAATTTGGAAATATTCATCCTATTTGAATATGAACTCAAGCTGCAAATCCCTCCCCTTGCCTGGGTTACACAGATTTTCACATGTCCCATAACTATTTCTGAGGTCCCATTTGTCCATTATTCTCATATCCAGCTTCAAGCACAGAGGTTCCCAAAGTGGGCCATACTGCCCATGGGGGGCATTGGAATGATGGGGGGGGGGTGGTGGTAGTAGTCTTAGGTGCAATTAAGGGGTGTTAAATAAAAATAAGGGGGCAGTGGAAGCATAAAGAAAGAAGAGAAGAAAATTTTGAAAAACCATTTGTACATGTTTCAGACAGTTAAAGTTGTAGTCATTACATTATTTTCCAAATAAACACATAAAATGCAAATTATATATAACTGATCAGCGGTCAAGCTTGCCAACAAGTCTTAACAAGCACGTGTTGGCAGGCAAGTGTGTTACCCATTGTTGGGAAGTTCAAGATGCATCAGCAGGAACATGTGCCTGTAATAACTTGTTTATAATATGAAATTGCAGTTACATGATGCAATATTGCATCCTCAAAATTTCAATGCAGGAAAATATCCCACAAATTTATATTAAGTTATTAAATTTAAGATGTCATTTTTTATAAAAGAATATTTTATATTTTTTTGAAATGATGCAAATTTCAAAAAAAAAGTTAAGGTATTAAAGAAAGTAAATTTCCACTGAGTAATTTTTTTTAAAAGGGGGTGGTAGGCCAAACAAGTTTGGGAACTCTGCTTGAACATATTCCATGCTCGGGAGTATTTAAGAAAAGTATATAAAACTGGAATCATGCTCTCCACGAAAATAAGTTGAAGAAGACAAGAATTATACATGAAGATAATTAGAGAGTGAAGTAAGACAGTTCATAATCAAGTGCCAAGTAGGAGTTCCACACCACCACTCTAATAATGTCATTATAGAAGGCCTATGCATAACTACCTTATCAAATAAAAGTGTAAACTAGGTGTAAAAAAGTCTTTGAGATAAGTGAAGTATTTTGATCACTGGTTAAAATCAAATGACTCCACACAGGAAATATATTAGGATTGGTTGAAAGAATCAACCTTATCTTTGGGCCTGTACACATAATAGCAAACCAGTTCAGAATCGAAAATTCCAACAGGAGCATTCCATAATCAAGCCACTCTAATGGTGGTCAAAGGAATTTTCCAGGTTGAAGGGAGGATTAAATAATTATCTTTCCCATCTCCACTGCCAATGATCAGAGAACAATCTTGGTGTCAGTATCCTAAGGAGCAGTATTGGTTGATGTCAACACCTTCACTGGAGCAGACAGACAACCTGAGGACAAATGAGGCCCATCAAGGAAATGCCTCTTTAGGAGTCTACAAGAACACTGACCTTCAAAACCCAACAGAGAGTTACATCCAGGGGGGAACTTCATGAGGATTCCATTAAGGAAAAAAAAATTTACTTCCAGTAACCAAGAACTGTGAATTATCTTTTGTCATATGTGCTTTCCAGTCCTGAGCCCACTACTCCCAGAGACTCCATGTGTAATTGTGGGAGAATATATCTCAGACTTATGTGGAAATTATTTTGTATCAACTATTTTAACTGTACCGTCTTGGTAAATATCTCTTTCTAGAAGCTAATCAACTCTAGCTGATAATCAACAAGGAGCACACCAGATAGGGGAACATGAGAAACAGTAGGAAAAACCTTAGCTCCTCAAGGTTATTTCTAGAATCCTGAATGGAGAAGCAGGCAATCACTCTCTGGGGCTCCAGACTGCCAATATCAGTGGAGTTTGGGAAATTAGCCCCAGAAGAGATTTTATACAAGTACTAACTTATGTGGTATGAGTAATGAGTATTAAAAGGATTCCAAGGAAGGAGAGATTAGTGCCTGATTTATGGGAAAGTACGGGAAAACACTTATTCTTTCTGGAAAGAGGTAGAACTTGACCTTGAAGAAAAAGCAAGACAGGTTAAGAAAGAGAGGAGAGGGCTGGTCAGGCAAGGGACAAGGAATAGGGAAAGACGTGGTGACAATAATGATCATGCCAAGGGAGGATCATGTGCACATGTAAAATATGTGAAGTTTAAGTTGTATATCCCTCCCATATGTCTATCTCACAGAGTTAACGTGAACAAAGTGAGTTACTACTACTACTACTACTACTACTACTTCTACTACCACTACTACTACTACTACCATTACTACTACTACTACTATGGATGATATCTCCCTCTAAGTGAATACCCGAAAAGGTCAAGGTCCCCCACTGTATCCTCGGCCATCTCCAGTCATCCTGATGAATATCTGGTCATTGGATTCAGATGGCTCTGGAGAAGTGAGGCTGGTGACCTGCACAGCCCTCCCTCACTCAAAACTAAGTCAAGTGCAAGTCATGTCATCATTTCTCTGACGGCATGGTCTTCTTCAAAAATGAAGGATGAACACAACTACCACCACCATCACCACTACTGTTTGTTTTTGTTTGTTGCTGTTGTTGTGACTATTAAAAGCAAAATTCCATTTCTGAGTCCAGGTAATACCACATTCAGTTAGCAACAGGTAAATTAACCCCTATTGCCTCAGCAACATGACTTTTCTACCCTCATGTCTACCTTACTCCCATCTTAACTGCTCCCAAGACTCTGTCATAAAGCCTATATGAGAAATTGACAAGCCTTTCAAAGATTTGAATGATCAAAGGACCCTCAGTAGCAGGTAGCAACTTATTAATAATATAAACATACTACCTGAACTTAATGATTAAATTGAGAATGTTTTCCTTACACAGTTGAATAAGTTTCACTTGAGATCCTTTATATGTGCTTTACAAATATAATTATTATATTAATTTGTAAATGTCTGTTGAGTTCACCAGATATTGGATAAGTACTATGGGAAATATAAAGAAATATAAAAAGCACTCTCTTCTCAATGACCTTACAAACTAATTGAGGATAAGATATTTGCATACAAACATTGCCACAAAGCAGCTTGTGGCACAATGGATAGAGCACTGAGCCTGGAGTCAGGACAGACTTGAGTTTAAATCCAGCCTCAGACACTTGCTAGCTGTGTGACTCTTGACTTCTGTCTCCAGATTCTTCCATTGTAATATGGGGATAATAGTAACACTTACCTTGTTTCGAGGATCCAATGAAATATTTGTAAAGTGCTTAAGAAAGCACGTAGTACCTAGAACACATTTAAGGTTTGTTCCTTTCCTTTGTTCTCCTTCCAAATGTCTCCCCTATCCTCAAAAAACCCTCATTTGATCCATCTGTCTCTATTTTAATCTTATATCTCTCCTCCGTTTTGGAGCTCCCTTTTGTGGAGTTTTCCTTGAGAAAGTCTATCTACACTTCCTTTCCTTTCACTCTCTTCTTAACTCTCTGCAGGGTGGCTTCCAATCTCATCATTCAAATTAAAATTCTCTCCAAAGTTACCAGTGATCTCTTAATTACCAATGGCCTTTTCTTAATCCTCATCCTTCTTGACCTTTCTGCTAGTGTTGATATGGCTAATAACTTTCTTCTCTTTCATATTCTCTTCTCTCTAGTCTTTCATGACACCTCTGTCCTGGTTGTCCTCCTACCTGCCTCACCTGTCCCTTTCAGTATGACCACCTTCCCAGTCACTTAGACTCACAATTTCTTACTCTCCCTGTTGTTGTTCAGTCATTTCAGTCAAGTCCAATCCTTCCTGACCCCTTTTGGGGTTTTCTTGGCAAAGGTACTGAAGGGGTTTGCCATTTCCTTCTCCAGCTCATTTTATAGATAAGGAAACTGAGGCAAATAGGGTTGTCATTTGCCCAGGATCACACAGCTAAGTGTCTGAGGCCAGATTTGAACTTAAGAAGATGAGTCTTCCTGACTCCAGGCATGGCACTCTATCCAATTAGTTGATTCTATCTTCCTAACATGTCTTGTTTCTCCTCTGACATTGTCACCATCCTGGTGAAAACCTTCATCACCTGATGGCTGAACTATTGCAATACTTTGCTGATAGGTCTGATTGCCTCGTTTCTCCCCACTTCAGTCCATCTGCCATCCATCTGCCATTTAACTGTCAAATTGATCCTTCTAAAGCTTAATGCCACCACCATTCCCCTCATTCAATAATCTCCATTGGCTCCCTATTGCTTCCAGGATCAAATATAATATCCTCTCTTTGGCTTATAAAGCCCTCTGTAACTTGAGGTGGTATAGTGAATAGAGCTTGAGTCAGGAAGACTTGAGTTCAACTTTGGCCTCAGGCACATACTAGCTGTGTGACCCCGGGCAAATCACTTACCTTCCACCTGCCTTGGTTGCATCAAGTGGAAAATGGGAATCGCAATCAAATAATGTTTGTAAAGGGCTTAGTCCAGTTGTTGTTTGTCCTTCATTCTCAATAAGGATGACAGCATCAGGAGGATGATGCCATGACTTTCAAGTGAATTGGATTTAAGTGAGGGAGGGCTATGCTAGGTTCACTTTCTCCTCTGGAGCCATCTGGGTCCAGTGGCAAGATATAGATTAGGATGAGTAGAGATAGCCCTGGCTTAGCACAGTGCCTGGTACATAGAAGACACTTAATTGATTATTTTCTCCTTATTCCTTCTCTTCTTCATACAAGATACTCCATCTCCCTATTCTGAGTGCTGTCCCTGGCTATCATTTATGCCTGAAACTCTCTCCCTCTTCATCTCTACCTCCTAGCATCCCTGGCTTCCTTTAAATTTCAGCTAAAGTCTCACCTTTCGCAGAAAGGTTTCCTTGGTCCCCCTCAATGTTAGTGCCTTTCTATGCTGATTATCCTGTATATACCTTGTTTCTACAGTTATCTGAATGTTGTCTTCCCTATTAGACTGTGGATTCCATGAGAACAGGGACTGTCTTTTGCCTTTATTTGTATCCCAGCACTTAGTATAGTGCCTGACACATGGTAGGCACTTGATCAATGGTAGCTGATTGACTGAATGATTGCTATTAAAAATTAAGTCATATGAGTTTCTAAAACACAGGTCTGCCCAAGGCACTCCTCTGCTGGAGAAATTTCAGTGGCTCCCTGTTATCTCTAGGAAAAAAAATGTCTTTGAAACAACAACCCTGAGGCTCCTGCCTCTCCCAGCATGATTTATCTATTTATTTTTTCTTTTCTATTAAAGGGGCCATCCCCCTGACTACTTTTTAAAGAGGCCTATTCACTGAATGGGCATTACCTCACTTTAAGTAAGAATCTGAAAAGGCCTCAGCCTAAAAGACCAAAGTCTCCCATTGCATCCTGGGCTATCTCCTGTCATCCTGATGAATAGGTGGTCACTGGATTCAGATAGTTCATGAGGAGAAAGTGAGATTGGTGACTTTGCACAGCCCTCCCTCACTCAAAACAAAGTCAAGTGCAAGTCATGTCATCATTTCTCTGAATTCATGGTCCTCTTTGAAAATGGACAAACACAAGAAGGATAAAAAATAAACTCTTCTATTTGGCATTCAAAATTTTTGAGAATTTAAATTCAATCTACTTTTCTATAATCATTTAACTTGCTTCCTATTATATATTCTACATTCCAGTAAAACTTCCCTACTTGTTGTTCTTTATGCATTACAATTAACCTTCCATTTGAATGCCATTGCAGAGAGTGTTCATGATGTCTGGAATATGTACTCTCCTAACTACTGCCTCATAATCCATGGGTTCCTTCAAAGTTTAAGTCAAGGGTCACCTCCTACTCCATCCCTTTTTCTGATCCATGCATTTATTAGTATTCTCCTACTCCCTTCAGAAATCAGTTTATTTTACTCAATTATCTGTGTACCTATTCCTTCCTCCCCAAGTTCAAGCATAGCACTGATAAATAATAAGTGTTTATTAAAAGCTTGTTGAATGCATGAATAAATTAGAGAAGGTAGAATGTGATTTTGACTTTTTCGTTGAATTTTATTGGTATCTTTCATTTTTAAATCACCTTCCTTTTTAAAAATATATCATGCCTCTTCTCCTTCCCATTAAGCCATCACTTGTAACAGACATTTTAAAAGCAGAAAAAAATATTCAGCAAAATCATTCAACACATTATTTGAATCTGACATCATATGCAATACTCCATAATATATAATTCTCCACTGTGCAAAAGAAAGAAAGAGATATTTTTTCTCAGCTCTTCTCTGAGCCAAACTTGGCCATTATAAAAAAAAAAACAACAACGCTATGTTCACTTTTGTTTTGTTCTTTCATTTACCTTGTAGTCATTTTATATATTACTTTCCTGGTTGTGTTTACTTTAGTTCTCATCAGTTCATAAAAGTCTTCTATTGTTTCTCTGAATTTTTCAAATTTGTTGTTTCTTACTGTATAGTAAAATTCCATTCCATTCATAATTTATTTAACTATTCCCTAATATATGGGCACTTGTTTTGGTTCTACTTCTTTGCTACCACAAAAGTGGTCCTTTAAATATTTTATTGTGTATGGCATCTTTCTTTCTGTCTTTGACCTTCTTGGAATATATACCTGGATAAGTTCTTAATTGTTGGTACGAACAATAAAATTATTGTAGGAGTTCATAGGAAAGATAAATCATTCCCATTTGTTATGATTAGGGAATACTTTGTGAATAAAGTGGTATTTGACCTCCACCTAGAAAATGGGTAAGATTTGGATAGGTAAGAGAGAAGGTAAGAAAGTATTCCAAGGAGAATAATCATATGAATATGTTTTGCCCATGTGCTCATGGTGCTGCTTTGATCATCATATTTAGAAAAGATTTGTCACTATTGCCCTCTTATAGATAAAAGAGCTCACAATCTTTGTGGTGACATCAAGTTTTATCATAGGTCTCTGAGGAATGTCGGAGGCAGTTGTGTTACAACACCATCATCATCTTGGAACCCAAGCAGCTATGCTATATCATCTAAAAAATTCTACTTGGCTACATTAGTTATGGATTGGTTCCACTTTCACCTTGTAGTGGAGCAGTGGTAATAACCACATAATCATCCACTTGGAAAGCATTTGCTGATAAATTTGGGAGAATGGGCAGGAGAGATAGATCACCTCTCTAGATTTTGTAATTAGCCCTTTGAACTGTGGATAATTATTATCAGTAGAGGAAAACTAATTCAGAGGAGAAAAAAGCCAAGAGAAGATATCAATAAAACCTATAGCCTCAGAAATCTATACATGAAACAAGAAATCTCAGTTCAAGAAAGTAAATGTGACTTCATTGTCACTGAAATTTAGTGGAAATACCATTCATAACTACTATGGTTATGGAACAGCATATCATATCAATAGAATAGATAAAAACAACATTAGAGTATCAGTGTGTATTAATGGCACATTTATTTGATGAAGTTTATAAACAAAAAAAGAGAAGCACAGTGATGGAGAAAGAACATATAGGTGAGGATCAAAGGAGGAAGAAACAGAAGAGATATTATAGTGAGAGTACACTATAGGCCACTCATCCAGAAGAAATGGATGATGAATTGAGGGCACAAAATAAAAAAAAAGATTAGATTGAAATATGATATACTAGTAGTGGGAGACTTGAACTGTCTAGATACTTGTTTCTCTCTCTCTCTCTCTCTCTCTCTCTCTCTCTCTCTCTCTCTCCTTTGTTTCTCCCTTTGCTGTCTCAACTTTAATTGCATATTGGAAAAGTGATGAATTAATAATTTCATCACTTAAAAAGTAAAGAGCAAGTGAAAAAGAGAACTGTTATTATGGACCTGATTCTGTTCAACAAGGCAGGTATGCTTGCTGAAATATAAAGGATGGGAGCCTTGGGGAAAAGTGACCATTCTGCTTTAAAATCTGTGATATGTAGAGAGGGGGAAATTGGGAATAGTTCACATTAATTCAAGATTTTGGAGAACCAAACTTTGAAGAGTTTAGGGAAATTATGAGAGGACCCTATGAGCTAAAGTTCTATAAGGGAAGTCAGCCCAAGAGGAAAGGGAAGCTTTTAATTATAATATTATAATGCCAAATCACAAATGATTCCAACAAGAAAAGGATCCTTCTAAAGAAACTAAAGTTAATGTCCAAGAAACTTAACAACCAACCTGAATTTTTAAAAGAAACAAATAGAAGATTGAAGTAAGGATAAGTGACTAAGGATGACTATGAAAGAGTAGCATAGAGCTGCAAGAAGAGAGTCAGGATGTGAAAACTCAGGATGAACTGAGGTTATGGATGGATATTAAGAAAAATCAAAAAGATATCTTTGTAATTCTAGTATGATGGGAAGCAAAGGCAAAATCAAAGAACAATTAGGTCTGTTGCTCTAAGTGGATCACTGATGATGGATGACAGAATACTTAAGTAATCCTAGCTACTATAGTTGCTGACATCATACAGAACTCTTATTTTGGACGTGTTTTATCCAAGAAAGAGAATGATCTTCAGACTAGGAATAAATATAGTTCAATTGAATTTGAGAAGAATTAAATAATTTAGATCAATAATCTTAGCAGGAGTTGCAATGAAAAATAAGTGGAGATAAGGTAGTAAGAGAAGACCAAGTTGCTCTCAGTAAGTTCAGACAAGATGAACTACATCCCACAGTGTTGAAAGAAGTAGAAGATATGATTACTTAGATGATGTCACTGATATTTTATTTAAAAAAATCATAGGGAACAAAGAGTTTTTAATACCGTGAAAGGATCTCAGTAATCAATAAGTTCAATTCATACCCAAAACTAATCCTCAATAAGTGGTCATTGCTCAGAGTTTTCCAATGAGGGTGAATCCCCCACCTCCAAAAGCAATCCATTCCACTTTGGGACAACTCTCATTATTAGGAAGTGCTTCCTGACATCAAGCCTAAATTTGGCCTCTGCAACCAGTATTTCCTGGTTCTGCCTTCTGAATCCCAATAGAACAAATCCAATGCCTCTTCAACATGACATCTTCCAATACTTGAAGACATCTATCATGTCAATCCCTTCCCTTCCCTTCACCCCTAAATCTTCTCCTGGCTAACCATCCCTAATTTCTTCAGTGGAATCTAAAAGTATTGACTGTCTCAGAGAGTAGGGCATTTCCCATTTCTGGAGGTCTAAAGTAGAGAGAGAGCTGCCCCTACCTGTTGGAATTCCTGTTGGAATGCAGGGATTCATGATTTGGGTAGGAGTTAGACTGGAGTAGGTGAGCTGAGATCCCTTCAATTCAAATTCTAACATTGGGTTCCAAATATGAAATTTTAGGCATATTAGGTGAAATTTCCTGGCATCACCGATATTTGCAGAGTAAAAATTAAAATTTGAAACATAACCATATTTTAGCCTAAATTATTAAACAGGATAAAATACTCTGAAATTCTTGAATAATTTTTGTAGCACAGATGAAAACTTCTGGACACTTCACTTGAGTGTCTGAATATTATATTTGAGGAGGAGGAGGACCTTCTTAATATATTTACACAGAAACTTAACTGATTTTACTTCTGAATAATAAACTTTTTAAAGAAATCTATTTGGAAAAAATAGACTCATAGAATAACAGTTCCAAACATCTGAATAAAGTATTCATTTGGAACAGTCAACTGTATCTTCTGGTTCCCAACTCTTAGGAAGTCTCCACTTGTGACCATCACTATGTCTATTTTAGTGGTTTGAAATGTGTCCATGTGACATGTAACCTACAAGTTGCCTTAGGTTTGGTTTTTGTGTTTTTAATCAGTCAAATGTTAGGGAGTATGAAGACAAAGTAGCTGATAAACAAGCTGATTTCTTCCCTTGTCAGCCAGTTTTTATGTTTAAGTGCAAAAATACCTAAAGTACTGAAAACTGAGTACTAGCAAAACAGTCATTTTTAGTTTCAGAGGAAAACACCACTTGAGCAATTAAAATAACTTAGGCAATCCAGCAATGATGATAGATCTCCACACAATCCAATGACGTCTTCACTTAAGATAAAACCTGATGTTTTCCTTATGCACTAAAAGTCATTTTATCTTTCTTTGAAATAATAACAGCAGGCAAAATAACAGAGCATAATAAACTTTCTGGAATTGAATATTAGTGTAGGAAATATGTTATTTCAAGTTTTATCATTTTGTCAATTTAGCCCTATTGGGGGAAATGTAAATTTGGTTCAAAACTGTTTACTACTCACCATTCTATACACTGTTCTATATATACCAAAAATTTTTAAATTAAATTTCATCTTTAAGTGAACAAAAATTGATTTTTCTCCCTCCTAAGACCCTCCCCCATCAGAGAAAAGAAAAAAGAAAAACAAAACCTTTGTAACAAATATACAGTCAAGCAAAACAAATCCCCACCTTGGCCATGTCCAAAAATATATTTTAACCTAATTCCATCACTTCTCTCAGAAAGTTAGCAGCATGCTTTATCATCATCCTATGGATTAGGTTTCCCTAACTCCATGCTGGCAAAGGTTTTTTTAAAATTCAGAGTTGGGATTAATAACCCAAAGATGGCATGTAGGTCATCTTGTGTTGCATGTGACAAGTTATTGCTACTGTATCCCACTTTCCATCATTTGTTAACAATAATCACTTCTCATTAATTGGGGAATGGCTGAATAAATTATGGTATATGAATGTAATGGAATACTATTGTGCCATAAGAAATGATGAACAAGAAGACTTCAGAGAGGCCTGGAAAGACTTATATGATCTGATGCTGAGCGAAAAGAGCAGAACCAGGAGAACTTTGTGCACAGCAAGGACCACAGTGTGTGAGAGTTTTTTCTAGTAGGCTTGGATCTTCATAGCAATGCAAGGAGTCCAAAAAAAAAATCCCAGTGATCTTCTAAGGCAAAATGCCTTCCACATCCAGAGAAAGAACTATGGAATTCAATCACAGAATGTAGCAGATCATTTTGTGTGTGTGTGTGTGTGTGTGTGTGTGTGTGTGTGTGTTATGTTTTGGTTTGTTATATGATTTCTCCCACTTATTTTAGTTCTTCTACACAGCATGACTATAATGAAAAGGTATTCAATAGGAATGTATGTGTAGATCCTATGTAGAATTGAATGTCATCTTGGGGAGGGAGGGGAGTGGGGGGGTAGGTGAGGGAAAAAATATAAGTTTTATGGCAGTGATTGTAGAGCATTAAAAATAAATGAAATGAATATATTTTTAAAAAACACAATAATCACTTCTAATGATATGGTGCTTTAAGATTTACAAAGCACCTTCCTTACAACAATCCAATCAGATAGGTAGTACATATATTGTCTTCTCTAATAATATATAGGTTTATAGAGTAGTAAGTAGATTTGAGGGAGTAACCTATTACTTCTGGAACTAGCCTATCTCACATTGAGATAGCTTTATTAGGAAGTTTTTGTTTTTCCTATATTTACTCTAAATCTACTTCTCTACAACTTTACCTGTTGCTTCTAGTCCGACCCTTTGGGTCAAAGACAACATATTAATTACTCATTCACATATTAACTCTCAAAGGATTTGAAGTTGGCTATAAAGTGATGTCCAATCTAAAGATCTCTAGATTCTTCAATCAGTTCTCACATGACATGATCTCAAGGCCCTTCATCATCCCACTCACCATCCTTTGGACACCCTCTAGTTTATCAGTATCCTTCCTAAAACCTTGAACTCAGAACTGACAACAATACTGAAATGTAGATAGAAATTTCTGTTGCTTTTGAGTAAATTACAGGTATATCTTGGAGATACTGTGGGTTTGGTTCTAGACCACCTCAATGAAGTGAATGTTGCAATAAAGCAAACCACACCAATTTTTCTTGGTTTCTTGGTGCATATATGTTATGTTTACACTATACTGTAATCTATTAAGTGAACAATGTCTTAAAAAGTAGATATACCATAATTAAAAATACTTTATTGCTAAAAAATGCTAACCATCATCTAAACCTTCAGTGAGTAATAATCTTTTCTTTGGTAATGTCTTGCCTTGATGTTGATGGTTTCTGACTGATCCCAGTGGTGGTTGCTGAAGGTTGGGGTAGCTGTGACAATTTCTTAAAATAAGACACCAGTAAAATTTGTCCCATCAAGTGACTTTCTTTTACTTGAACACTTAGAGGCCATCATAGGGTTATTAATTGGCCTAACTTCAACATTGTTGTGCCTCAGGGAATAGGGAGGCCTAAGGAGAGGGAGAGAGATGGGGATGGCAAGGCCATGGAGCAGTTGATACACACATATTTATCAATTAAGCTCCTTGTCTTATATGGGCACCATTCGTGGATCCCAAAACAAAGATCACTGATCACCATAACACATAAAATGATGAAAAATACTGAGAAAGCTACCACAGAGGCACAATGTGAGCACATGCTGTTGGAAAATGGTGCTGATAGACATAAACTGACCACAAGCCTTCAATTTGTAAAAAACAAACAAACAAAAATGCAGTATCTGTGAAGTGCAATAAAGCAAAGCACAATAATACAAGGTATGCCTGTATTCAATTTGAGAATGGTATTTCAGAAATGAGTCCTATTCTATTCAATTTCAGTGATAGTCAAATTTTGCCTCATGGCATTAGGATCTTTATTTCTCCTTGCTTGTTACTTGGTGCATTTGTGTATAAACTTCTAAAGATGTGGGTTTTATTCTTGACTCCTTTCTTGAGTTTCATCATCCATGAATTTCCAGGCATCTCTATTACTGTTCTTCCTATACTGTAATCATTCTTTATGGTATATAATTTGGTGGATACACATGAACAATTTTTTCCCTTTCCCCTCCCCTTTTCCTTGCCATTTTAAAGCCCTTCTGGTTATATTTATAGGAATAAAGGAAAATACATTCTATCAGCCCTTGTTAAGTGCACTCCACACTCCATTATAACTATAGTTTTAGGCTAGGCCCAGAAATCCAAATCCTATCATATGACACTGTCTTCTAAACCAGCTGTTCACTTTGTGTTTGATTGGTAGCAATGATGAAAGTAAACACCTGTGCTATTAAGATCTTCAATTTCATGCCCAAGACTTTGTAATCCTTAGCAATGCTTTCTAGATTCCTTTCTGGCAGAATCATTTGTGTTCATGTAAGTTACCAGAAATGAGCAGTACTTTACCAGGTTTGATAAATCTTGGGAGACTCTCTGTCACATCCAGGATATTTACTTGCCCCAGGAGGACACATGTCTTCAGTTAATATCAGGTCAATGAATAGTTGACTTAGTTCCCCTCCAATTCACAGTCATTGATCAGCACTTTTACTCTCTTATTCCTCTAGCTCTGATATCTGATGTCTTACCTGATGACATCTCTAGCTCCCCATTATCATTCCATTGATGAAAGGTGTTCTCAGAAAATCCAGTTCCCTCCTTTTCAGGAAGTGCCATGTTTATTACTTAGTTCCCAGTGTTTGATAGTCTTTTTGTTTTCTGTAACATTCTTCTATCTTTCAACCTTCTGATGTGATTGGGTTTCCTTTTTGACTTTTCATACTTTTTTTCTTCTTTTATTTTACACTGAAACTTTTCTTCCATGTTTAAATAGAATAATTTATGTTCATTGAAAACCTGGAGAGTGGAGAGTTGTTCCTTAAACTTAAACCCTTTTGTCACTTCTTCTAGTTGGTAAAACAACATGAACTTTGAATGTAGATAACAATTATGTGGTCACCGCAGGAAAAAATGCATATGCTACATAGGTCCTTTGCCTATTCACCCTCTTCTCCTTACCTGGTGGATGTGAGCTCTTCAGCCCATGTCCCATTTGCAATGTTTTTTTCCACTTAGTAAATGTTGCCTCTGGGGATAGGTTTATGGCAGGCAGTACTAACTCCTTAATAACTGAGCAAAAGCTATACCTGTCCAGGTCCTACTAGGGCCCACTCTGCAGTCTCCAACATGGCAGTCAGGAAGGGCTACTGGTTTGTACTTTGCAAAGGACTTTCCAGTTCCTTAATGTTGCCCTGAAACCAAAGTAAATGGGAGTAAAGTATTCCATAGCTATATTAGGAGATTCAGTTTGATTCTGAAACTTGGTACAGAAACATCCTGGAAACTGGCTTGGTTTTAGGATTTCCTGGGAAGTATAGATCTACTTATGAAGGACAGTATTCACAGGGGAAGATTAAGCTGATTTGACTCAGTCTAGGCCTCCTGACAAATGGAACCAAATTCCATGAAACTAACTCAACTTTCTGGAACCCTACAAAATAACTATTATACAACTAGACCAGACTTCTCAGGTAGATTCCTTTGCCTTCCTGCTTAACTACATATCTCAGTATCCCTGAAATTTCAGCTCATGATGTGGGATGACATTAACTTCTTTCTTATATCAGGCCTGTCTTATTAAAAAAAAAATGTATTTTTCAAAACTTTTTTTCCTAATTTTGTCATTTTCTTCAATGAAAAGTTCTTGCACTTATTTGATTAAATCATTTTTACTGCAACTGAACATTCAATAAAATAATATTTTTGTATAAAGTATAAAAACATATTTTGTTTAAAGTCATGATAGCATTATACTCTATTTCAAATTTCAACAGAATTTCTAGATTTGTCTCGAAATTTTAGTTTTTAAAGCTAAAATCATATTACATGCATGTATGTATTAAAATATATTAATTATGGGAAAATACATGATATAACATTGGATGGGGAGGTTGCACTCCGAATTCATGCAGAGTTGTATCACTCCCAGGGATGGGGGGGAGGGGCATGGCTGGGGAATGTCATGATTAGTTGCCCACTGTATGACTTGGAGCAAATTATTGCTTCTCCAAGCCTCAGTTCCTCATTTGTAGAAGGAGAGGAACCAGATGATCTCTAAGGTTCTTTCCAGCTCCAAAACCTACAAAATTATTTATTATTCTTACACACATACAAGAACAATCTGGTATACAGAAATAAAGTGGAATTAGGAATATAAAAATAATCAGCAATATTTCTCAAGTACTTTTTCACTGCAGGGAGAGAGTCAATATCAAAGAAGAACAGCAAAATGGCCCAGATAAACTGGAACAGGTATTTCAAATAGGCAATGAGTTAGGTGCGCCCAGGACTGAATAGAAGGAGATCAGGGTGGATACTATTTGACAGATTGTGAAGCTCTTTCACTTATACCAAGAAGTTTTCTATTCCAAAAACTAAAAAAGAATCTATTTCTAATTAGCACTGTAGATTACCTGGGGGGAAAAGTCTATCATCATGTACTCACCCTTTTTTTTTTAAAACAACAACAAAATTCTCTTCATGATGTGAATCACAACACAGTAGGATGTCAGAAATTTTAAAAAAATTGCTGTGATCCAAAGGGCAATGGAAAGGCCTTTTCTGTATGATGGTCATAACAGGGACATATCATATTACCAGTAATGATTTGTAAGTCATAAGTGCCATAGAAGATGCCATTTTAGGACATGCAAAAAGGAAAAAGAAGATGGACCATTTATATCTGAAGGATAACTGAAGGGCAGCCTGCACTTTTACCCACAAAATATCAAAAGAACAAAAGGAATACCTCCAAAATATTGGGTAGATACTCTGGGGATGATTCATGGAAAGATAGATAAGAATCCCATGGGATGATAGAAAGTATGGATGAGTTGAGCGACTATCTAATCAAATGATGACTAAGATGCTATTATCGATCACATCATGATTATAGAAGAAAAGTTGAGCAAAGTCCATATCAAATGATTTGCGGTTTATACAATACAGACTGTTAAAGTCCCTTTCCCTCACTATTAGACAGATATATGAAAGTCTCAAAGGCAGCTAGGTGGCACAGGGAATAGCATGGATTGAGCCTAGAGTCAAGAGGACC
The DNA here is from genome assembly GCF_028372415.1 of Notamacropus eugenii. NCBI lineage: Eukaryota > Metazoa > Chordata > Mammalia > Diprotodontia > Macropodidae > Notamacropus > Notamacropus eugenii. Next base: position 394,728,222 of record NC_092875.1, read on the forward strand.
TGAGTTAAAATTCTGCTTCAGACACTCACTAGCTCTATGACTCTGGGCATATCACTCAACCCTCTTTGCCTTAGTTCCTTACCTGTAAAATGACCTGGGGAAGGAAATGGCAAACCACTGCAGTATTTCTGCCAAGAAAACCCCAAATAGGGCTGTGAAAAGTTGGATACTAACCCACAAAACAACAGCAACATGAAAGTCTCTGAAAGAGCTGCACATTTAAGCAGGCTGTGTTATGACCCAGTAGTTATTTACATGACTTGCAAAATCTCTAGTCACACTATTCTCGCTAAATCAAAGTGCTCATAGAGAATGGAGGTTTCACATAAAGGGTTAAACAGTTCTATTTTTTAAAAACACAGGAGAAGGAGATGGAATTCTACAGGCAAAAGGTTCCATAACTGTTGAGATTGTCAGTTAGTTGAAGAGGCAACGGGAGACCTAGTAGACTCCTGTAAAGAATTATACAATAAACAATGTTTTAATAAAAAGTCATCTTCTTTCTTGATCTCTAATGGTTCTCACCTACTTTGCACACAGAATAAAGAAAAAGCTATCATTTTCTGGACATCTCTAATGTATTATACAGGGTTTCTTGAGTGCTAAGGCTCTAGTAAACTTGACCTTAGGAATTCCTTTGACTTTCTAAATTGGTTTCTTAGGGTTTGAGGTTAGTGAGATGAATAAACTGGAGGCTTCACACTCCCATAAAGAATCGTCTTTTATAGAATGGTTACAATGTAACTTTTATTTATATACAACACTCCTAAAACCTCTGTAGTGTTTCCATATATTGACAACATTGTTATTCTGTTTTCAGCAAAGTAGTGAACAGTATCTAATTGACAAAATTTTCTAAAGTAGATAATATCATGATACAAGGAAAGAACCTAAAAATATTTTAACCTTCAACCAGCCCTATTTAATATAGAATGCTGTTTATTTGTATAACATTTTAAAAAGAGCATCATAATAATAAAGTGTTGGTTGTCTTTTTCAAACTCAAAAGTATTAGAGCTGTTAGAAATATTACAGTTTTTTAAAAACCTAGATCTGAGAGATAAGATACATGGTAACTTGTAAAATTCTTAGAGGCATAGTACCTATTTAGAGGTCTGAATGCTGCAATGACGTAAATAGCACAGAAATATATTCAACAGATGAGAGGACTGACAAAGAATAGGAGTCCTGGGACTCTTCCTCACTGGAATTGAAATGATTTCCCGACTACGTTACAGACCAAAGGAAACTAGCAGTTTGATAATCTCCATACCAACTACATTATCGCTTAGTTCAGGAATTGTTAGACGTATTTAGCTTTTAGTAGACTTCCCCAGCATTATTGGACCATTTCGATACTCCTGCATAATAGCTCCTTCTTTTACTGAGGATTTTTTAAAAAAAAAGTCTGTCCCAGCAAATGAATCATTGGGGCAATCAAAAAAAAGTGGGGAAGGGGATTTTCTTCTCAGCATAAGCTACTCAATCCCTCTCAAAGTTTTGTTAGATGTATCTGGATATTCAGAGTTTAGGAAGCGAAGAGTCAGGGAAGATGTGGGAGCACGCCCTGAGGTTGCATTCCTGCAGAAAAGAGGAAACCCTTTCTCCTGCCAGACGTGGGGGGTTGGGGACGAGGTGGGGGAATGCGCTCCAAATGCATCCAAAGTCGCGTCACTCCCAGAGATGGGGGGTGGCTGGGGAAGGTTGGGAGGAGGTGGAAGGTGCAGCATCAGCCAGCAATCGAGGGGAACAAGTAGAATTTCCCGGCTTTTCTGAGACCAACCACAGCTTGGAGAAACGCAACTGCGTGCAAGGCAGCAGACAACCGGCCAGAGGAGTGGAACTCCCTACTTCTTATATAACATCACAGACACACAGACACACACAGACAGACACACACACACACAGCCTCCGTCACACAAACACGTACACACCTTTCTCCTATTCCCTAACCCACCACACTTCCGTCTCCCCTCCCGAGCACGCCTTCCATCGCCTTGGAACTCTGGGCCATTTAAGACCGCGCGGAAGCCGAGAGCTGGGGGTCGAAGCAGACGACCGAGGAGTAAGGAGGGGGCGGGGTCTTCGGAAGCGGGCGGCTCCAGAGGCCGATGGGTGTGACGTACAGCGGTCTCGGCCTCCAGCCCCGGACGCTGATTGGCCAGAGAGCCAGTGCGTAGATGCCGGCGGCGTCCATCGCTCCCCCCTGCCCCCCTACCCCGCCCCGCCCCTCCCTTCCCCTCCTTTCCCTCCAGCCCAGTTCTCGCTCGCCAGTGGGGGAAGTCGCTTCGCTCCTCCGCCGCCGCCGCCGCCGCCACCACCACCACCTCGGCTCCGTGTGTGCGGGAGGGAGCGCGCGAGACACACACGCACGTACGGAGACACGGAGCCCGAGAGCCCAGGGCGCTGCCACCGGGAACACCCCGCCTTCTCGGCCCGGGGGGAGACGACGACACCGCCGCCCGGGACCGCCACCCCTCCTGGCTGCCGGAGCCTCCTCCTCCGAGCCTCGGGGAGACCCGCCCCCGCCCCCTCCCCCACCCCGGGCCCCGGAGACGGCGGCATGGAGGGGCTCAGCTCCTGACTCTCCGGCGACCCTCGCCCTCGGCTCCCGCGAGCCTGCCCGTTCCCCGGCCGCCGCCTCCCCCCGCACACGCTCCCCTCCGCCTCCGCCTGCATGTCCGCGCCGCCTTAGCCGAGGATGCTGAAGATGAAACTGCCCCTGAAGCAGACGCACCCCAAGGAGCAGCAGCAGCAGCTGGAGGCTGAGGAGCAGGAGGCGGCGGCGGCGGAGGCGGACGGGCGGATGGGCGTGAAGGACTCGCTTCACCGGCGCGACTGTCACCTCCGGCTGCACCCGGCGGTGCGCCCGCCGCTGCCGCCGGCGCCGCTGGGCCCCGGGGGGCGCTGCCTCCGGGAGCGGCCGGGCCCGCTGCGCGGCTTGCTGCTGCCGGGGCCGCCTGTTGCTGGCGGGGCGGCGGCCGTGGCGGCGGCGGCCGGGGAGGGCCTGTCTCTGCAGGGCGGCTGCGGCCCCGCCTCGCTGCTCCGGGACCAGGAGCGGGTGTACGAGTGGTTCGGGCTGGTGCTGGGCTCGGCGCAGCGCCTCGAGTTCATGTGCGGGCTGCTGGACCTGTGCAACCCGCTGGAGCTGCGCTTCCTGGGCTCGTGCCTGGAGGACCTAGCCCGCAAGGACTACCACTACCTGCGGGACTCGGAAGCCAAGGCCAACGGCCTCACGGACCCGGGGCAGCTAGGAGACTTCCGAGACCCCGCAGTCCGCTCCCGCCTCATCGTTTACCTGGCGCTGCTGGGGTCGGAAAACCGCGAGGCGGCTGGGCGTCTGCACCGCCTCCTGCCGCAGGTGGACTCGGTGCTCAAGAGCTTCAGCTCCGTGGTCGCCTGCGGCGCCAGCAGCCGCCCGGCCCGCGGCGACCCCGAGCCGGGCGAGGAGAAAGGGGACAGATCGGAGGAACGGGGCCCGGAAGGGAATGGCGCGGCGCCCCGAGCCGACGGGCTGGGCTTTGGGGCCCAGGAGGAGCTGCTGCTGCTGTTCACTATGGCCTCCCTGCATCCGGCTTTCTCCTTTCACCAGCGGGTCACCCTGAGGGAGCATCTGGAGCGGCTTCGGACGGCCCTCCGCGGGGACCCAGAGGATGCCGACGGGGAAGAGTGCAACTTCCCTGCCCTCAGGGCCCAGGTAGACTTTTTTTTCCTTGGGGGGGGACTTGGGAAGAGGGGGTGGGGGGCAGCAAGCCTCTGGTCTAGTTCTATAGTACTGCCGCTTCTGTACTTAGAAACATCCTTACTAACCTGCATCTCTTAGACCTCAGTATTCTTCCCACTCATCTCATAGAGATTTCTTATTGTTAATCTTGCTTTTCAGGCTCTCTTCCACTCTCACACCCACCGGCCATAATAGAAAACTCTAGAAATCATCTCCAGTGGTTAGAATAGCCACCGAGAAAATGAGAATCCCGATTTAGACCCCCACCTTCTCCTTTGGAGTTTCCATTGCATTTTTTTTTTTTTTACCCTTTGAACTTCCCCAAGGGTGCAATGAGAAAGCTGCCTTAGGAGACTTAACTTCCCTACTGAATTCCTTTCAAGTAGATTTAACCTTTTATAGTACACGTTTAAAAAGCCCTATTATATCCCTCACCAAAGTGACTTTTTAATGAGATGTGTGTCCAGCCAACTGGATGTAGGTGTTGCTTGCCTCGGAGCATGGGCTGACTTTCGTCATAGCGTAATTCAAATTAAGTCCGATGGCCATCTAAAGAGTTTGGTGGTCTAAAAAAAATATATAGTGTGAATTTATTCATTTCAAATAAAAAGAGCTCGATGTGCTCTTATAAAGTAAACAAAACGTAAGACAAGGAATACTGGTTGTTCTCCTTCACTTTTGTATAACCAGGGAACACTGGCAGCTTTTAGTAGAGTTAGTATTTACACACTGGGTCTATCACCATATGTTGGTTCTTTACCATAGAGGCAAAATATCATTTCCTAAGGATCTTACTGTGCAATCCAGGTGTGATTGGGGAGAATGCATTTGGGCCACTTCTAAACATTTTGATTTTAAAATTGAATTCATATACAGCTCTGTAAAACCATCTGTGGTCTAATGCAGTATTTCAGTTACAGTTTAGGTGATTTGTTTCAGTACTCAACAGAACTTGGACTTCTTGGACTACATATACTTCCTCCACCTCCTTCTTTCCTTTAAATCTCATCATTGGAATTCTACCTTTTCTTGCAAAAAGTCAAATGAACTGAAAAGGGACTTTGTAAGTTTTGTGCCCTTTCTGTGGCTTCTTAAAGAGGCATTTTTTCCTCTTGCCTAGAAATTTAGAGATATAATGTAGAGGAATTTTACAAAATCATTTAACTTTTACTAAAACTAAAGTAAAGTAGTTTACTATGTGGATTTTAATTCTCAGAAGTTCCTTAGTATTTTTAAATGGGGTTAATGAGGTCATACTAATATTTTGTTTACCATGGATTGCTAAGTAATTTTGTCCTGGGAAATAGAGGTGGTTAAAGTTATTCTCCTTAAAAAATGTCTCTTCTTCTCAGACACTTAATATATATAACAGTTTCTTAGAATTTAGTCTGTATGGAAAATTAAAGTACCATAGATTTAGAGGGTGTGGGCAAGCCTAGTTGTAACCTTGAGGAAAGGGATGCAGATGATGTCAAAAATCACTTTAATATCCCCCAGCGCTTAAAAAAATAGTTTGTTTGAGGCTTTATTTGGCAGAAGAAAAACTCAAAATTCACATCAGCAATCGTTAAGCAGCAAGAGTTTGTGGTCAGAAATATTTGTAATAAAACATGGTCCGTCCCTTCAAGGAGCTTACATTCAGATAACGAATTGCCTTGATTGTACCCAGAACTGACCAATAACTCATGTATCTAATCTTGATTTCTTACTGGATAATTTATTTGAAAGAAAGGCTTGTTGGGAGAAGAGTGGATGAAAGAAATGCAGTATGAAAGTAAACTATTTGTTAAATCTGATTGCAACCCAGGACATTTCCTGGCAACCAGTGACCAACTGGGAGAGGGGTGGATAGATCTGTATTGGGCATCCTGCCATTAATTTCAGCAAGTCATTAATTTTCAGGAAGTACCCTCTAAACTGTGTTGGTGGGAAGAGGCAACTGAGTTATTTAGTATTACAGGTTATCATTTTTAGAGGCTGATTTTCAAACTTGTCTTATGAGAAATAAGGGTACCTCCCCCTAAATGTTACCTATACCACGTTTAGGTCCTAGTATTTACTCCCTTCATCTAATCAAAATACTTCAGGAACATCCCCTTCTCATAATGACGTTCTCATTGCCCTACACTGGCATATTCCGCTGAGGAAGGGTCCGGAGGATACTCATTCTCGGTCCTGTGACAACAAGTCCATCCCCCTGTCGCTTAATTCCTCCTGGGAAGGGGTTGACTGGCCACCGATCTGACACAGCTGTTTCCCTGCCCTCTTCTGCCAGCTGGGTGAGGGCAGGAGAAGGGTGCAGCCACGGTCTGTGCGGGGAGGAAGTGGGGTTTGAGGAGCTGTTTGGCAGTCTGGGAGGAAAAGCCTTAAGCCTCATGGATTTCTGCCCTGAGGGGCTTGAAATCTGTCCCAGACTGTGAAGAGCCCTTGGCAGGGAGGTTGGCCCCGGGTGTGCCCGGGTCACGTGTTGCCGTGGCACATTGGGAGTGGGGGGGGGGGGGGTGGGATGGCGATTAGCAAAGCGTTTCCATGCGGGGCTTCTCCTCTTCCCCCCTCAAGATGGCGGCGGGTCCCTCTCCGGTCACGTGATAAGAGTAGTTGGGTCCCCGCCCCCTTTCGGGTTGGCTGGGAGCGAACTGGGGGCTGAGAGCGTCAGTCTTTATGTAAGCTCTGTTCTCTCCTGCTCTAGGGGGCTGGGGAGAGGGCGGGCCTAGGGGGGGCGGGGGCCTGGAGGGGCAGGGCACACGCCTTTGCTACGGGACCAATGGGAGGCCGGGGCGGTGCCGGGGACTGAGCGTCCCTCCCTGCCCAGTGTGGGCGAGTCCCTGGGCTGAGTCTTAGGTGAGGACCCGGAGGAGTTTGGAACGAACTACCCTGCAGATTTGGGGACTGGGATTTCCTTTCCCAACTCAGTGGCGGGAGCTTCAGGAAGTGGACAGCTCAAATGCAGCCTCAATTTCTAAAACTTTTAATTGTGGCTCAACAAGTGTTCTGTGCTAGTGCCTTAAATTGTTGTTTTATTTCTGTTTTCTCTGAGAGATTCTCAGTGTCTGGATCAGTGCTCCAACAAAGTAACCAGAAAAGGACATAGCACGGCTGTAGTTTTGATGTCATTCTGGTCATAGGAAGCTACCGAAACTTACAACCTTTTCAATGAATAAAATCTTACCTGTGACGGCTGTAATGTAAATAATGAAATCTTATTTTTCAGATCCAGTTAATTCTTCCACATTTTGGGGAAGCATTTATCTAGTATTTCTTTTAAAAGTGAAAGTATTTTACATTCCATTTTGATGTTTCTGTAGTAAATCTTTTTTATTCCTTATACGGGAATGAAGGTTTGCAAGTGTTAAGTAATTTAATTAGAATTGTCTGGGGGCATCGAGAGGCCAAATGGTTTGCCAAGGGTCACGAGGTAAGTATGTGTCCAAGGTGATATTTGAACCTGGGTCTTCCAGATTCAGAGGCTGTCTCTAACCCCTACCTACCCTGCCTCTATTTAGTACCTGTTGTATTTTACTATTATTTAGGTGTTTGGAGATTTTTTGAAATAGAAGCAGCTTATTTTTTAAATTCTAATAAGTTTCAGTAGACTGTTAGCATTATTTCCTCAAGTAGTAAAAACTTATCTGTCATTTATCATTAAAAAATACATCCATTTTTGATGAAATTCTGCCATTACCTTAGTGTCTGTAGAGTATAGGAACGGGAATGAGTTTTCTAAGATTTCCTAGGAAATATGTGTAATTTGCTAATACTGATGAATGCTAGTGCCTGAAAAAAGCAGTACTTGGACAGGTAGGCTTGTTTATTGGAAAATTAATAAGAAAATTCTTAATCCATGCTAACTTTTCAAGTGCAGAATCTATTGAAAACAAAATTCTGATTTGTTCAATTTGATCTTAATGTAGTATGTGACACATTTTGAAAACTTGACAAAGAAGAATAATCAGCCCATCATTTTTCTTTAGTACTTTTTGAAAGGGATTGGAGAGGTATACTATGAGGAATACTCTTTGATCCAGTAACACTGGCCCTCCTGACTGTCTTCCTTTCTTGAAATGCTCTCCTTCCTCAGCTCCATCTGCTGACCTCCTTTGGCTTCCTTTAAGTTCTAACCAACTAAAATTCCATCCTTTACTGGAACCTTTTCCCAACACTTCTTAATTCTAGTGCCTTCCCTCTTTTAATTATTTACTAATTATTCTCTTTATAGCTTACTTTGTATATATTTGTTTGTATCTTGTCTCCCCATTAGATTGTAAGCCCCATGAAGACAGGAGGACTGGACTGTCTTTTGCCTCTTTTTGTATTCCCCTCTTTTTACAGCTTATGGCACATGATAGGCACTTACTAAACATTTATTGATTGAGGAGATAAAGCCTGCCAGTATCACAAATCATAACTGCATAAAACTGTATCAGAAACTACAAGGCAGTTTAAGAGCTAAGACAGAATTAAAATGTGTTACTCAGTTGTGTTTCACTGTTCATGACCCATCAGCTTTCCATGGGGTTTTCTTGCCAAAGATATTGTAGTGATTTGCCATTTACTTCTCCAGTGGATTAAGGCAAACAGGATAAGTGACTTGCCCAGGGTCACACATCTAGTGTCCAGGACAGATATGAACTGAGATCTTCCTGACTCCAGGCCCAATGTTCTATCCACTAAGCTACCTAGCTGCTTCCTTAAATTATTATCAATAATCATTACTAATTATGGATTATAATTATTAGAAATGGTACATTATTAATATAATTTATATAAATAATACATGCAGGTTTGTTCATAGATTGTATAGTGTAATTTAATATATAACTAAAATTTTTATATATTAAATGAAAATATTCAATCACAAAAAGAAGTATAATTTCAGTTGTATGAGCACTGAGCTGTACTAGAGAAAACTAAATCACTCCTTCCTCTTTCCTTCCCTGTTACTATAAAGGGCAGTGGTATCTTTCTAGTCCTTCAGGCTCAAAACCTAGGAGTTTTCTGGGATTCCTCAATGGCTCTCACCCTCCTCCCAACAAGTTCAATCTGTTGCTGTAACCTATCTGTATTACCTTCCCAGCATCTCTTAAATGTGCTCCATTCTCTTCTTTGACACTGCCACCACTTTGGTACAGGCCCTCATCACCTCACACTTGGACTATTACAAAATCTCAGTGGTGGATCTGTCAGCCTCTACTCTTTCTCCACTTCAAAGTGATTTTTCAACCATCACCTACGCCCAATTTGGTAAAGTCCAGTGACTCCCTATCAAACACAGAGTCACCTGGCATTCAAAGCTCTTCATAACTTAGCTTCCTCCTACATTTCCAGTGTTCTTATGCCTTATTCCCTGCCATATTTTCTTCCATCCAGTGACACTGGCCTCCTGGCTGTTACATGAACAAGACTCTCTAGGCAGTACAAATGCATGAGATAGGAGACAACTTGTCCTTTGTGAAGACCAACAAGTAGGACAGGTTGATTTGGTCTTAAAGTGTATAGAATGGAATAGAGGATTAGAAGATGGAAAAGGTAGAAAGGACCCCAGTTGTGAAGAGCTTTAAATGCCAAACAAATGACTTTGATCTTGGCAGTAGTAATAAAGAGCCATTGGAGTTTGAGTTAGGGAACTGACATGCTTAGACATAACCTTTTAGGAAAATTTCTGGGGCAGCAGCACAGTGTGGAGACACTGATGGGAAAGTTTTTGCAATAGTCAAGATGATGATAACTTGAACTATAGGGTATTGGCTGTGTGAGGGGAGAAAATGGGATGTTGCAAGGCTAGAAAGGACAGCATTTGGCAACTGATTGGATATACGGAGTGAGTGAAAGTGAGAAGTTGAAGATGACAATGAGTTTTTGTGTCTGTGTGACTGGGAAGCATGGTGATGCCCTTGATGATGGGATGATGTTGAAAGACAGGAGTGTTTGTGGGGAAAGATAATGAATTCTTTTCTGGACATGCTGAATTTAAGATACTATTAAAATTCAGTTTGAGATGCCCAAAAGGCAGTGCAGTTGGTAATAGTGAGTAGGAGCCCAGGACAGAGACTAGTACTGGTTATATTAATCTGAGAATCATCTGCATAGAGGTAACAATTGAACACATTGGAATTGGTGACATCAACGAAGGAGGTAGTAATTAGTCAAACAAATATTTATTAAATACCTACAATGTGGCAGGCACTGTGCTGAGTACATGAGATACAAAGAAAGCAGAATGGATAAATTGGAGATAATTACACTGAGGGAAGCCACTACATTAAGAGGAATTGGAAAAGAATTCTTGTAGATGGTGGAATTGTAGCTGAGACTTGAATGGGGTGGGGGTGGGGAGAGAAAGGAGGAAAAGAGAAGTTGTTGGTCCACGATAGACCCTTGGGTTTTTGGGAGAGGGAACATGGCTAGTGGTCATAAAATGGATGGATGGATGAAAGTCCAGCAAAAGATACTGATAAGGGGCTGTCAGACAGGTAGGTGGAAAACCAAGAGAGAATAGTGTCAAGAAAACTAGGACAGGAGAAAATATCCAGGGTAGAGAACGTGATCAGCTATGTCCAGTATTTCAGAGAGGTCAAGAAGGGTGAAGATTGAGAAAAGGCAATTGGATATGGCAGTTAAGAGATCATCATTCACTGTATATTTTCACTGTTTAAAAGAAAGTTAAAAACTTGAAACAGCTTCTCAATTTTTAATTTTTCTCTTAAGACATCCCAGGCCTAACACGGTATTCCAAATAAATAAACCAATAGACCTGAGAGCTGAGTAGAAGAAAGGATCTACAGAAAAGAGAAGTATATATACATGTTCTACTTGCCCGTGTCCCCATTAGTTTTCAGGATATTACTACTTACATTTTATTAGAGAGCCTGGACTTCAGCTCCTAGATGCTGAAAAATGCATTTTTCCAGTAATAATAACAATTACAAATACAAACAAATCTACAAATACTTTATGTAGTTTATTACAATTGTATTTTACTCAGATGAACATTTTGAATATTAGATGCAGCTTTACTTTAAAAGTTGGCATGTTTTGTTTTTTTTAACACAAGATATACAACTAAAGCATATTATATTAACAGATCACTTTGATCTGCCGTTGAAGTAATTAAGAGATGGAATGTTCCAGGGCAATTGGAATATTAAAGGGATTAGAAATCATGCCATACTGTGAGAGATTGAAAGAACTAGAACTCTTTAGCCTGGAGAAGAGATGACTTAAGGGAAACATTTTGATTATCTTCAAATTACCAAAGGAATTTTGTGGATTGATATGTACTAGAGGGATTAGTGAGTGAAAATTGTAGGGAGGTACATTTTCACTTAAATATAAGAGAAGTTCTCACTAGTAACAATGTGATACTATTTTGTTTCTCAGTTGTATCTCACTCTTGGTGCCCCCATTTGGGATTTTCTTGGCAGGTACTTTAAGTAGTTTTCTATTTCCTTCTCCAGTTCATTTTATAGATGAGGAAACTGAAGCACACATGTATGTGACTTTCACAGGGTTACACAGCTAGGAAGTATCTGAAGTCACATTTGAATTCGAAGGAATTAAGTCTTCAGATCCAGCGCTCTATCCACTACCCCACCTGGCTGCCCTCAAATGGAATGTGTTACTTTTTGATGTAGTAAAACCTCATCATTGAAGATTCAAGAGATGAAGTAACTTACTAGCTGAGCAACCCTGGACAAGTCACTTAACCCTGTTTGCCCCTGTAAAAATGAGCTGGAGAAGGAAATGGCAAACCACCTTTGCATCTTTGCCAGGAAAACCCCCAAGTTGGGGCACAAAGAGTCAGACATAATGCAAAACAACTGAACAGTAACAAGAAGATTCAAGCAGAGTCTGGATGATCACTTGTCAAGGATATTTTAAATGACATTAATACTTTGAGATTAGGAGTTGGATTAGTTGACCCTGCAGTTAACTTCAATCTCACCATTTTTGAATGCAGAACCAAATCAGTATTACTCTTGCTAGATGTAAGTGCTATGATTTAAGAACATTTCCCAACATCCAGTATTCTTTCTGAAATCAACATTTATTCAGACTGAGTCTCCCTACATTGCCCAGGTTCAAAGTACAGCAGTTAGTCATTCCCAAGACCTGATTCTACTCCTGATGGGCATGAAAACTTTGATCTACTCCATTTCCAACCTGATCTGGTTTGTCCCTCCATAATGGTACTTTAGGGGGCCTTGCTGTATTAGTGTTAGGCTTAGTGCAGACAACCATTCAGCTTTAACCCTACTGTATCTCAGAGTTCTTAAACTCAAGTAGTCTGCCAAGTAGTTTGGCCTCCTCAAGATTAATAATTAAAGAAGTATTCATCACCGTGCCCAACAGGTATTGATTGCCAAGTGTGTGCTCCTATGTATCATACAGCTAAAAATCTCAGGACCACATGACTGATATTGCACATGTTCCTGCCATGTATCCTTTTGCTGTGCTTAATAAATCATTCTATTGAAACTCCTGTCACATATGCTATGGGATTTCCTTTATTTTCCTTACTCCTCCATGAGGAGGCTATTCTTGGTGTGAGTTGATAAGGGTCTTCAGTGGTGGCAGTGTCAGGCGCTATTTCTGTTAATTAAGCTTTTCTTGCCTGGAAAAGCACAGTGCCTGGTACATAGTTAATACTTAATAAATGTCTGTTAATTAACTGGAAATGATATAGTAGGGACAAGTTAATATTGTGGTTTGAATTTTCATTTGCCCCCAATCAGCTTTGATTTATCTTTATATGTGATTGTTGGTGTTGTTCAGTCATTTTCAGCATGACCCCACTTGGGGTTTTCTTGGCAAAGCTGCAGGAGTGGTTTGCCATTTCCTTCTCCAGCTCATTTTACAGAAAAAGAAATAGGGGTAAGCAGGGTTAAGTGACTTGCCCAGGGTCACACAGCTAGTAAGTATCTAAAGCCAAATTTGAACTCAGGAGGACGTCTTCCTGACCCCAGGCCTAGGTCTCTATTTACTGTCCCACCTATGTTTGATTATTTGGTACCTTTGTGAGGACTAACTAGTATACTAGTTTTTGTTCATAGAAATGCTAAAAATTTATCTTTGATTAGCGAAGTAGTCTTGTATAATATTGTATAATAGAAGCATTTCTATTCTCAAGTTAATTATAAATTTAGTGTAGTAAAGTAAATTTAACTATTACATAATATAATTCATTTTGATTTGTCATGCCATGTATGTGATCTGTTGAATTTCATCAAATCACATGGAAAGTGTGACAGGAATGGTATGTGAAGTTTTGGCATTTTGGCTACCCAGAAAAGGGATTCCTCAGGTAAAAGTTAATCTTTCAGAACCGTTGTCTTTTGAAAATATTTTCATTTTGGAGTATGACCTGGGAAGTAATGATTTTGAAGAGGTAGTTTTAAGAAGAATATGGGTGAGGATATTAAGGCCTTGGGGATAGAAGGCCAGTAATTCTCAAGAGGAATCCTAAAAATTTGAAGAGAATCCCAAGATGAAAAAGTCAAATTCCCATTTTGGGTACTTTTATATTAAAACCAACTCAGTTCTCTTTGTACCTTTATGTGGAAAAATGCATGTTTGACCAGTTTGTTCACCACTATCATGAGAATCCCCTTAACTGTATCCAAATGAAAAAGGGGATTATTCCCTGTACTTGGTGGGGTCCTCCAAATGTGTCTTCCTGCAGGTGATACTGTGTTGATGGCCTCAGCCTCCAAACATGATAGGACCTTCTTAATAAGATCATGATTCTTGATGAGATAATCTTAAAAGTCAGTACCAAAAAAAACTAGATGAATGAAAAATACATTTGAGTGGCCAGTAGTACACTGTTAGTCATAGTAATTGATATTTGGTACAGGTTTTGCAGTGTGACAGTGACTGCATGATCTCAATAGAAGGAAGAAAGCAGACTGGATTACAATTGAAAAGTTGAGCAGTATTTTTTATTATTTTAAAGTTCTTTACAGAATTCTTTGTGTGTATATTTTGGTGCATAAATGAGGTTATCATTTGTTTGTATCATTCATGAACTCTTGAAAGTGAGATGATCGGAGAAAAGTACCATGGTATAGTGATAAATTCCCTGGACTTGTAGTCTGAAAGATATGATTTCAGATCCTGCCCAGACACTTGTTAGCTGTGTGACCCTGGGCAAGTCATTTTAACTTCTTTTACCTTATCTGTAAAATGTAGCTATTGCATATCTGTAGGGTTATTGTTGGGATGAACAGATGTAATATAAGTAAAACAGTAAAAAAAAAAAAAAACCCTAAAATTTTCATGAAAATGTCACATATTATTGATTGTGCCCCATGAAGTGTTGATTTTTACTGCTTTGGGATACCTGAAAAAAACTTCCTCCAATTCCTTTATTTTTCCTCTCCAAGAAGAAACTGCAGGCTCTCCTTCTACTTTGTTATACATGGTTTTCTGATTTGGTAGTCCACATGTTAATATGGATATAGTTTAGTGACTACAGTAGTGTTTCAGTTCATTGTTCCTTGGACAAAGATCACAGTTTAGAGTAGGAAGAGTTAAGGAGATGAAGGATCTGAGAAATCAGGTATTTAAAAGGATCCTCCACATGTAATTAACATGGTTTAATGGCAGTAGCTGGGATGAAGTGAAGGAGACTGTTAGCCAAATGTTGAAGTCTTTGAAGAAGGTAAGATAGTATCCTGGAGATGGGTAAATAAGTGAGTGACAGGCTCTGAAGAGAGTGGATAATCAGATCAAAGGAACTTGAAAGAAGGTTGTTAGTGACAATGACACAGCAACGGTCTGGAATGAAAACTTAATTTCAAAGTCTGGTTTTTGATATTGAAAAAGTCGCTTAACCACTCCAAACCTCACTAGATATTTTTAGTTGTAAAAATGAAAGACTAGATCTTTAAATGGTTTCTTGTAGTTGTAAATTGTATGATCCTAAAAGTGATACTGGAGGGCAACAAGTAGTAGGAGTAAGCAGACTTCCTTCTAGCTCTGTACAACTAAAAGGAGATGGTGCATGAGAGAAGAGGGACCAGAAAAATCACTATCAATTTGATGTTCTCATGGGAGAGATTCATTTAGGGTGGAATTAAAACAAGAAATACAGAGTATTCCAAAAGACTTAGTGCAGTTTTAGCTGTTAAAGCCCAGCATTTTATTTTACTCTGCTACTGTGTCCCAGAAGTCTTAGTGCAGTTTAGTTAGATTGAGAGGAGTTTAACAAGTAGAACAGTAAATTCTAAGGGCATGATGGAAATTTTGAACAGAGAGAGAGGAGCTAGAATAGTGGTGAGTTAGGTTGCATGGGTATCAAAGGGAATGAGTGACAGGGAAAGAGGGTTTGCCACCTAAGTGTGGCAGGGGAACAGTTTGGAAGGGCTTTCAGAAATAACACAGAGAATAAAGTAATTCAGCCCTGTGATCGCTTCCAGGTGCTTGAATGTTTCCAGGGTATAGCTGGTGACTTCATTTAGATTAAGGGTCCTTAAAGGTCTGGGGATAGATTTTAGGGGGTCCATGAACTTGGATGAGAAAAGACAAATATTTATTTTCACCAACCTTTAGCTGAAATTTAACCTTTCCTTCAGTTATGAAAGTAGGCAACAAATATTCTGAGAAGGGGTCATACTTTACCAGATTGCTAAAGGATAAAAAAAAAAGAAAGGTTAACTCCTAACTTAAAATGTGTGAATTAGTCACAGGCCTTCCTTCAGGAATGGTTTCAGTGGTGTTGTATAGCTACTACCTTTTTGGTTGGAAGGAGGAGAGTAGGAAGAAGATCTGATCTCATTCAAGTCCAGCCCACCAGCATTCATATCAGATGAGGAACACAGTAAAAACTCAGACTGGTCTAGGACTGAGCTTTGATTCACTGAACTGGTTGAGTCAGTCAGTCTATCAAGTCAGTTGTTGATGTGTGTCATAACAACTGCCTGTGTCCCACATTTGATACCATCTCCAAATTTATAGTTGAACCAGATTTAGGTGAGACAGTAGGAAGTGAGTGTGAAAGGGAGTAGTGACTGGAAATCTCTTGCTTATTCTCTGAACTTTAAACATGCAACACATATTTTTATCTCTTGATTTCTACCATTATCTTTCTCTCAATAGTGAGAATAGATTGGCCTTCTAAAGCCAAAGGATAACTGACCCTCTTCAGTAGATATCGTTACTCAGATTATTGTTTGTACAGCTGGACATGTTGCCATTATTAGATGATGATTTACATTAGTTAAGAGCTGTGGCATCTAGCAGTACAAAACATAAAATTTGTTAAATAATTTTTTTCTTTCAAATAACGCATGGTGAAGTAAGGCCCCCTGCCCTAGTATAAGCTTTGTAGCATGTTGTCATAGATATAAATGGAATTATCCCAAAAGAAAAACTTTATGCTTATAAGCATTTAAAAACAGAATGCTTATTTTTAGACACTTTCCTTTAAAGTTCTGCAAAAGTCTGAAAAAGGTTGTACTATGAAATTAATTTTAATTTTAGTAAAAATCTTTACCTTTAGTTTAAGAAAGGAGAACTGCTTTACGCTTGTTTTTGTAAACCTAAAGAATTCTTTGAATTTAAATCCTAATTGAAAGAACCAGGAAAAACATAGAAGATTGTGTAGTGTTCAATTAAAATTGAATTTTTATTACTAAAAATGAAGTTTGAAGAATACTAACCTCTTTTCACCAAGTCTTTTATAGTAAGGAGATGCTCTCTAGGACTGTGTCCACATGTGAGGTAAAGTAGTTTAAAATTTGAATATGGTATTTCATGATGGCACATGCAGTTTATTAGTATAATCACTGTATCATCTTACTGCTCATGAGAGGAGTTAAAGTTATTTTGTCTTTTGTAAAAGTAATTTACAATTGAGTATTTAGATTTTTTTACATTTTGAAACCTAGGGAATGGCAAGTAGACAACATACTGGAAAAGAGAACCCTCGAATACGCTGACTTCACAGCAGAGAGTTAGAGAAAGCATTTTGTTGACAAAGTGTTTTACTACATATTCTTCATCACTTAGATCTAATCCCAGTGTACTCTTCAATTTTTTGTTTCTCTCTGGCTTTCTTACACTCAGTCAGAAAGTCTTGTTGATTCTTTCTTTGCATTGTCTTTCAAATTAATTCCTTCCTTTTCATTCCTGCTGTCACCATTTCAGTTAACTTCCATATTACCCCAGTGATTATTGGATCATATATTTAGAGCTGGGAGTCCAGTTTCCTTAAAGGTAAGGAAACTGAGGCACATCGAGGTTAAATGACTTTACCAAGGTCACATAACTAGTAAGTGACTAAGACAAAATTGGAATTCTGGTCTTTCTGGCTACAAGTCTGGCATGCTATCCTCTATGGCACTGCCTCAGTACTCTGGGAATTGGTCTTCTTTCCTCTATGTTTTTAGCATCTGCTGTCATGTATCAGCATACTGCTATCACATTAATCTAAAAACATGGGACTGATATATTCATGAATCTGAACTTTTCTTTATCTGATCATAATCTGTTGTCCTTCCATCTCTCCCTTATCCTTGTATCCCAAAACAGTAGTCCCTCTCTCCTCAGTTCTTTTCTAGGCCTTCACCCCTACGCCAGCTTCACTCTTCTCTTTTTTTGCCATCTTGACCCTTCGGTGAACCAATTTAGCTCTATGCTGTTCCCTTCTTGTCCATTGCCTTCTTATCTTATTGCCTATCTTTTCCTGCCAAACTGTATTAGATTCCTCCCACCTTCTGCTGCTTTGTTTCCTAGGTATATGTTACTAAAAGGAAGCTGGAAAAAAAATCAGAAAACTGCAGTCTGATTCACTATAGATTTATGTTACATAATCGAAACTGGGCCCTCCTTGTGGCAATCATTTCACTTCCCTTAACCTATTCACTATTCCGCTCACCACAGCAGCTTTTCCAAGCATTTTTTAAACCTCTTCAAACCTCTCATATCTACCCCCTTTCCCCAACCCTCTCCACTGAAAATCTTGTCTTATATTTCATTTAAAAACTTGAGGCCATTCTCTTTTGAGCTCCCTCTTCTGCTCCTTGCCTCACAGAATTCAGTTGCCTTCTGTATTTATATTCTTCTTCACCCATCTCATGAGAAGAATTGATCCTTCTCATTGCAATGGCAAGCCTAGCCCCTCTATGTGCACAAATGTACCATTTTATCCTGTCTTCTCCAGCGGATTTCCACATTGTCATCCTTACCCTCTCACTTATCTTCAGTATTTCCCTGTCTACCGGCTGCTTGTTTCACTCTTACAAACGTGTCTATGCCTCCCCCATCCTCCAAAAACCTTTGCTTCATCCATCCATCTCACCTAGCTATCAACCTATATTTCTCCTACCTTTTTTATCTAAACTCCATGAGAATACTATCTATAAAAGGTGCCACCACTTCCTTTCCTCTCTTCTTAACTCTCTGTAGTTTAGTTTCTGACCTCATCATTCAGCTCTTTCCTGTGGACAGTAAAAGATGAAGTGACTGAGGAAACAAAGTTTTGAGCTTCTGGGCATATGGATTTTATTAAGCAATAAATGCCAATTGCTCAATAAATAGGGACCAGTCACCTTCCTCAGCTTTGTCCTGGGACCCCAAATACAGAGGGAGACATATTTTTATATGTTAAAAACAATTACTCAAATAAGACCAACTAATTAAAAGGAGACAACCAGGATACATCAAACAATCTGATTTCTCATTGGAGGAAAGATTAGGGACTTTCCAAGTTGGGAGGGTTATGTGAATATATACAATTCCCTGAAATCAGAAAAAGAGGTATCCCACTCCCAAGTGTCTGTATGCAATCAAAGGAACATGGAAACAATAACTGATAGATCATTATGAGGCCAGTTTTCATATGTAATTGTGAGAAAACTTCTTACATCAGTCTTCAGATCTGACCAGGTTTCTGGTCAGCATAACCTAAGACCTTAGTTGAGGGTCTCTAAGCAATAGGAAGAGGTATTCCAGCTCCCTCCCCCCCGCCCCCATTCAGAGATAGGTTCAAACAGTGCAACAAAGTCTTCTCACAATTCCCAAAATTAAAGTTTTCTCACAAGATAGAAATTAGACTTGACCCAT
Source organism: Notamacropus eugenii (assembly GCF_028372415.1). Classification (NCBI taxonomy): domain Eukaryota; kingdom Metazoa; phylum Chordata; class Mammalia; order Diprotodontia; family Macropodidae; genus Notamacropus; species Notamacropus eugenii. Next base: position 394,747,009 of record NC_092875.1, read on the forward strand.
AATTGAACAGAAAGGGAACTGAGCTAGCTCCAGAATTAGTCAGTGTGGTACATTCAGTTCCCACTACCACTTGGTGTTTGAATCCCCTCAATTCCCTTACTTCAAAGTTACCAACAATTTCTTAATTGCCAGATCTCCTGGTCTTTTCTCAGTCCTCATCTTGATCTTTCTGCAGCCTTTGAAACTAACAATCAGCCTCTTAATACTCTCTTCTCTGGGTTTTCATGACACTGTTCTGCAACTTACAGTCATAGTTGCTTGGGTACTGAGAAGTTAAGTGACTTGGTAAGGATCTTTTGGGTAGTATAGACCAGAAATTAAATTGACCCCAAGTCTTCCTAACTCAGAGGCTAACTCCCAGCCCCTACTCACCTTACCTTACTTCAATAAAAATTGGATAATGAGGTGGCTTTTTTTTGCCTTGCTAAGGCAAACTCCTCTCTTTGTACAAGTGATCCTGTTCCATCCCGTATTCTTCTCCACACTGCCTCCTCAGTTATCACTACTCTGTCACTTATCTTCAGTTACTCCATGTCTACTGGCTTTTCCCCTAATGTTTACAAATATACCCATGTCTTCTTCATCTTCAGAAAACCTTTACTTGATCCATCCATCCCCACTAGCTATAATCCTATGTTCTCCTCCCTGTTTTAACTAAATTTGAGAAGGTTGTCTACAATAAGTTTCTACACTTCTCATTCTCTTCTTAATTTTCTATAGTATGGCTTGCAGTTTTATCATTCACAGGAAATTGCTCTCTCCAAAGTTACTACCAATCTCTTAATTGCCAGATCTAATGGTCTCTTCTCAGTCCTCATCCTTGACCTCTCTTCCTTTTTTATAAAAAATTTATTTTTAGTTTTCAACATTCACTTCCATATAACTTTGAATTTCAAATTTTCTCCCTATCTTCACCCTCTCCCCACCCCAGGACAGTGAGTATTTTGAATACCCTTTCCTCCAATCTGCTCTCCCTTCTATCATCACCCCTGCCCCCCATCTTCTATTTTCCTGTAGGGCAAGATAGATTTCTATATCCCATTGCCTATAAATCTTATTTTCTAGTTGCATGTAAAAACAAATTTTAAAGTTCATTTTTAAGGCTTTGAGTTCCACATTCTCTCCCTTTCCCACACACCCTCATTAAGGAGGCAAGCAGTTCAATATAGGTTATACATGTGTGGTCATGCAAAACTTCCAGAACAGTCATGTTGTGAAAGAGTAACTGTATTTCCCTCTATACTCTCCTTTGTGCTATCCATCTACTGAAGTGTTTGCTTCTGATTACCCCTCCCTTCAATCTGTTGTCCCTTCTATTATCCTGCCTCATACCCCTTCAGACTCCACTTTCCTGCAGGGTGAGATAAACTTCCATACCCAATTAAGTGTGCATATTATTCCCTCCTGAAGACAAATCCAATGAAAAGAAAGGCTTACTTACTATTCCCTTTCACCTTTCCCTTCTTCTCCTCCATTGTAAAAGCTCTTTCTTGCCTCTTTTATCTGAAATGATTTACTACAATCTACCTCTCCCTTTCTCTTTCTCTTAGTACATTTCTCTCAACACTTAATTTTCTTTTTTAGATAACATCCCTTCATATTCAGCCCACCCTGTGCCACCTCCCCTCCATATGTGTGTGTATGTATGTATGTATATATACATATATATATTCCCTCCAATTATCCTAATACTCAGAAAGGTCTCATGAATTAAAATGTCATTTTTTCATGTGAGAATGTAAACATTCACCTTTTTAATAAGACCCTTATAGTTTCTCTTTCCTGTTCACCTTTTCATACTTCTCTTGATTCCTGTATTTGAAAGTCAGATTTTCTATTCAGCTCTGGTTTTTTCAACAAGAATGCTTGGAAGTCCTCTATTTCATTGAAGTTCTGGTTTTTCCCCAGTTTTGCTGGGTAGGTAATTCTTGATTTTAATCCTACCTCCTTTGACCTCTGGAATATCATATTCTAAGCCCTCTGATCCCTTAACATAGAAGCTGTTAAGTCTTGTGTTATCTTGATTGTTTCCACAATAGTTGAATTGTTTCTTTCTTGCTTCTTGTATTATTTTCTGCTTGACCTGGGAACTCTGGAATTTGGCTATAATATTGCTAGGAGTTTTCCTTTTGGGATCTCTTTCAGGAGGTGATCAGTGGATTCTTTTCATTTCTATTTTGCCCTCTGGTTCTAGAATCTCAGGGCAGTTTTCCTTGATAATTTTTTGAAAGATGATGTCTAGGCTCTTTTTTTTTTTTTTTAATCATGGCTCTCAGGTAGTCCAATAGTTTTTAAATTATCTCTCCTGGATCCATTTTCCAGGTCAGTTGTTTTTTCAGTGAGATAATTCACATTGTCTTCTTCTTTTTTTTTTTTTATTCTTTTGGTTTGTTTTTGTTTTGGTTTGGTTTTGTAATTTCTTGATTTCTCATAAAGTCATTAGCTTCCATTTGCTCCATTCTAATTTTTTAAGGAAATATTTTCTTCAGTGAGCTTTTGAACCTCTTTTTTCCATTTGACCCATTTTGTTTTTTTAAGACATTCTTTTCCTTATTGGTTTTTTGGACCTCTCTTGCTATTTGGATTAGTCTAATTTTAAAGGTGTTATTTTTTTGATTTCTTTTTTCAAGCTGTTGACTCATTTTTCATAATTTTCTCATATCATTCTCATTTCTCTTCCCAAATTTTCCTCTACTTTTCTTACTTGATTTTCAAAATTCTTTTTGAGCTCTTCCAGGGCCTGAGACCAATTCATATTTTTCTTGGAGGCTTTGGATGCAGGAGCTTTGGCTTTGTTGTCTTCTATTGTACGTTTTGATCTTCCTCATAACCAATGATGTAAGAAAGTACCTCTTCACAGAGAAAGTAAGAACCTATAGTCTGTTTCTTTCTCCCTGTTTGCTCATTTTCCCAGCCAATTTCTTGACTTTTGAGTTCTTTGTTAAGGGAGGGGCTCCAGAAGCAGCCTCTGTTTCAGCAGTGACTGCCACTGCCCAGGGCTGAAGCTGGAACCAGGGCCGAACTGGGCCTGGCCAGACCACACCACACTCCCTTCTCAGCCAGGTGAGATACCCTTCCCACTGACCTTCAAAGGTGACTGGTGTTTGTGGGTTGAGAAGTCTGGAAACTGCAGCCGCTGCCAGCGATTCAGTCCCTTAAAGCCTGCTCTAGCTCCATCCATGCTGGTACAGCCCATACTGAACTGCACTCTACTCCCAACCCAGTGTCATAGACCCTTCCTGTCAACTTTCCAGATTGTCTTGGGCTGGAAATTTGCTTCAATCTGTCATTATGTGAGTTCTGCTGCTCTAGAATTTGTTTTGAGTCATTTTTTACACTTTTTTTTGAGGGATTTGGGAGGAGAGCTCTAGCAGGTCCCTTCTTCTACTCCACCATCTTGGCTGTATCCTCCTTTGAAACTGCCAGTTACCTTCTTTTCCTTGATACCTTCTTTTCCTTGATACCTTCTCTGTAGGTTTTTGAAAGCTCTCCTTGTTCTCTTCCTCCTTATATGAACTGCTCCGTCTGGATTTTGATCCACATCATGCCCACTAACAATGACTATTCTCCAAAATTCTGTCCTGGGCCCTCTTTTCCCTCTATACTTTTTCAATTGATGATCTCATCAGCTCTCATGGATTTCATTACCATCTCTATGCTGATGATTCTCAAATCTACTTATCCAGCCCTAACCTTTGTATTGACCTCCAGACTCATATCTCTAACTACCTGACGTCTTGAATGAGAAGTTCTGTAATCATCTTCACTAACTATGTCCAAAATGGAACTCCTTATATCTCTCCCTTTTCCCCCCTGCCTTGTGCCTTCATTTTAACACCTCTGTTACTGTTTGTGATGCAGGTCCTCATCACTCCATGCCTGGACTATTACAATAGCCTGGTAGTTGGTCTTTCTGTGACAAGTCTCTTCCCAGTTCAGTCCATCCTCTTCTCAGCTGTCAGAGTGATTATTCTAACATCTTCTCCCCACCTCCCAATTCAGTAATTCCAATAATTCCTCTCACTTCCAGAATTAAATACAAAACATTCTGGTGTTCAAAACCTTTCATTAGTTACCCTGCCCTAAATATAGTTTATTTGTATGCAGTTATTTTAAGCATAGTGGCACAGTGGATACAGAGCTGTGCCTGGAGCCTGAAAGATCTGAGTTCAAATCTGGCCTCAGACACTTCCTAGCTGTGTGACCCTGGCCAAGTCACGTAACCCTGTTTGCCTCAGTTCCTTATCTGTAAAATGAACAATAGAAGGAAATGGTAAACCACTCCAGTATCTCCGCCAAGAAAACCCTGAATGTGGGGTCATGAAGAGTCAGACATGACTGAAACAACTGAACAATATTTTAAGCATGTTGACTCCTCCACTAACTTGTTAAGTCCTTAAGAACCAGGAATACTTAGCACAGTGCCTGGCACACATAGTAGGAGCTTAATAAACATTTGCTGTCTTGACATTTAATATTTGGTATAATAATTTTTTTGACTTGGCACATAACCAGTATGTGTCAGAGACCGGACTTGAACGGTCATTCAGATTCTGAAACTGGCTCCCTAGTCATCCTGCCATGCTGCCTCTGTATATAAATGTAGACCATTCTAATAAGATTGTTTCACAAGTATGAGAAAGTGGGATTTAAATGCTCATAATCAGATGTTTTGATTCAGTTTTGCTGGGGGGGGTTGTTATTCTGTGAACAATTTTTTTCCCTCTTGTCTTGGAATTTTTCCGTCTTTGAAATCTTGAAAATTGATCCCTGGCTACCTAAAATTTTTTTTCCTCCAAGTATTTTAGCCTGCAACATGTCTCCTATACCATCTTGGCCCACTAGAACGAGCTCAGACTTAACATGATTTCTACATGTCATTCACCCTAAGTTCACTTCCAAATGAGGCCTGGTTGATGAGTGGGTGAGTCTGTATCTCTGCCAAATACTGGTCTGGCCATAACAAATATTTGCTCTTCATAATTGGGCTACTAGCCAGTTTTTAGAGTTTGCTCCTAAATTTCCTATTGTCTTACTCTTCTGATGTTTCAGACCTTCCAGAGTTGTCAGGATCTCCAGTGTCCTTCACCTGAAAAGAAAGCTGAAAAGAATATATCCCACAGAGACAGAAGTCATCAAGAGGCCCTTCCTCCGTGAGGAGGCCCAGACCAACTCATCCTCCTTTTCCAAGTAGCCTGGCCAGAAAGCCATAGTCCTAAATTGTTATCTTAAAACATATTTCCACTGAGTGTTTCTGGTAGAATGCAGCTGCCTTCCTTTTCCTTGAGGGCCATATTTACTTCATGGAATATCATATACTAAATTGAGATTCCATTGTCTTTGCTGATAATAACTATATAAATGCTGATGAACCTTTTCTTTTTCACTGTTATTTCTTTTAATTTCATATTTAAATGCTTTTGGTACAACCTAGTTTAGTTGATTTCATGCCAAGCTTTTTGTAAGCTTGTTTAGGCTACTGCTTGTTGTCTCCCTTTCTTCTCTCAGCCCTTTGTAGTCTGTCTTCAGCTCAACTGAAAAGACCTTCTCCAAAGTTACAAATAATTTTTGAGTTGCCAAACCTTGATAGCCTTTTTTTAATTATCCATTTTGACTTCTCTATGATATTCAGTACTGTTAGATGTTCTTTCTTCCTGGAAACTCTCTCCATTCTGGGTTTTTGTGGTGCTGAACTCATGGTTTTTGTATTTGCCTGACCCTTCCTTTGCTAGATAATCAGTCACTGTGTGTTCATCTTTTGTTGCTGAAGAAGCCCATGCCATCAAAGAAATAATATCATGACTTGCACTTGACTTTTTTTTGAGTGAGGGAGGGCTGCGTAGGTCACCAGCCTCACTTCTCCTCCAGAGCCATCTGAATCCAGTGACCAGATATTCCTCAGGATGACTGAAGATGACCCAGGATGAGGCATTTGGGGATAAGTGACTTGCCCAAGGTCATACAGCTAGTGAGTTTCAAGTATCTGAGGTGAGATTTGAACTCAGGTCCTCCTGGTTCCTGCACTGGTCTTCTATCCACTGCACCACCTAGCTGCCCTCACTCACTCACTACTCCTTCCCAAAATGAGTGTATCCCTGGGACCCTTTCTCTGTATTTTCTTGGTGACTTCATCAACTGCCATGGGTTCAATTTGTCATTTCTTCACAGATGACTTCACCATCTATATATCTAGCCCTAGTTTCTCTCCTGAGTTCTTCCTACATCAGCAACTGCCTATTAGACAACTGAATGTCTCAGAAATTTCACACTCAGCTTGTCTAAAACAACTTCTCTTTCCCCCTAAACCTTCTTCTGAGCCTCTGTTTCTACCACCATCCTACTAGTCATTCAGAGTACTTTTGACTTCTTGCTCTTATTTTTGTGAGTCCAAGTCTTGTAAATTGTGCTGCTACAGCATCTCTGGCATCCATCCCTTTCTTTCCACTGAGATAGTCACCAGTATAGTTCAGACCCTCCTTACCTCTTATTTGGACTGTTGCATAAGTCTTGTAACTGTTCTTCTTGCCCCTCTCAAATTCATCTTCCAGAGGGATATTTATTTTAAGTACAGGTCTGACTGTATTTGATTATCCCCAGCTTAATAAATTCATGGTTCCCTAGTGCCTTTAGAATGAAATACAGACTCCTTTATTTGGTATGTAAAATACTTAACAACTTGGCTCCAATCTACCTTTCTAACCTTATTATATATTACTACCTTTTAGGTGCTCAGCAGTTTAGGTAAATGAGACTTTGCACTGGCTGCCCCCCTGCCAGGAAGGGGCTCTCTCCTTTGTCTCATCTTTTACAATCCTTGATTTTCTTAAAAATCACCTGAAGGGTGACATTCTACGTGAAGCTTCCGCTATTGCCCACAAACCAGTGGTGCATGCCTCACAAGAATTATCTTTAATTTATTTTGTTTATATTTTGATGTACATATTTTTTTCTCCGTAAAATGTAAATTCATTGAAGGCAAGATATATTTCCTTTTCTGACCTTTCGTCTTCTGTGACTGGGGCACATAGTAGGCCCTTAATAAAGGCTTGTCTGATTTTTGTGAAATGGCATTGCTGCTAATCTTAACTTTTTTTAGTAATATTTGTAAAATTAGTTTGGCATTTGGTTCCATGTCTTGTTTAACAAGGAAATCAAATGTTTCTGCTGGCTAAGGCAGTTTTCTGGGTGCTTTTGATGGCTGCTTTGGTCTTCTGATTGTTGTATATCAGCTAAACTTTTGTGAGAACTAATAAAAATTAGAATCAGTAACTTCAATTTTATTCATTACCTGTTTTTCAGAATCCGTATCTTAGTTAAGTTAGATTTAATTAATTTTTATCCTTTTGTTCTAGTGCTTTAATTTTTACTGGCTCTAACCAACTACTCTTAATGATTCTGAAATGATCCCAAAATCGGTACACTGTCATTAACCATTAAAATATAATCTATTTCTTCTTAAAGAAATCGTTTGTACTATGTGGTTATAAGACTTCAGTAGCCTTTGACTTCTTTTATTTCTTAATTCTGAGTCTTATTTTCTATCACATATTTCACTTTGCTCACTTTTATTTTTAATTCATCAACTGTTAAAGTCATGTTTTGTTGACTTGCTTTAGAGGATCTGGTCAAATTCTTCATATTTTTTTTTCCATTTTTATCCTCTGCAGCGGACTTCAGTACATAAGCTGCAATCATCTTCATGATTTTCCCCTTGCCTATGCTTAACATGAGCATTGCAAGTTAGGAAGTGATCCTCTTTGTTGCCTGAATTATAGGATCAAGAATCATAGATGATTTGCTTGAATTAAGAAGTTTCCTCATTAGGAAATTCCCACATCAAAGAAATAAATCTGAGGTCAAAGCCAAAAAAAGGGGCGGGGAGTGATTTAGGAAATTTGGGAGGAGAGAAGAAATGAAGGAAGCAAGAATAAAGAGGCAGGTGCTTTCTTGGTGTTAATGAATTTGCTTATTCACGTTAGTGTGGCCTAATTAGGATATTGCTGCTAAAAAAAAATCCTATATACATGTGTATGTAACTGTCTTTTAAAATTATTTCATTATATTCTCTCATTCCTGCTTCAGTTAGAATTGACAATACTCTGTCAACTTTAATATTTTTATTTTCGTTGGGCTAATGCACCTGCATTGATCATTAGGAGGTACCTTGTTTTCAAACTACTTATGAATAGCATTTTGCATGGTATTATGATTAAAGGGACCAATCTATAATGCTCTCATGTGTTGGTGCTTGTATTTCTAGTAGATTTATACCTCTTTTACACAAACAAACTTCTTATTTAACCATGATCAATTCCCACTTGGACTATAACTTCTCATCATTTTAGATCATTTGAAACACTGAAATCAGGTCCAAGGCCTGAAAGAAATTTAATTACATTTTTCTTTTAAAATTCTCTCCTGTATTTTCACAAGAACATTAGATAGTTGTATTCATATATATAGTAAACTGTTCACTTTCAAACTTTATTTCCTAATATTAAAAGATTTAAATCTCTAAGAGGATCATAAATCTGAGTATACATGTGAGTGCTTGCCCTGTATTATGTGAGGCTTGTCCTATCAGCATTGTTTTAAAATAGCATCATAATAAATTATAACCAGGCTTCTTCATATTAACTTATCTTTGTAATATTGTGGGGGGGTTTTCTAGCATTTGATCCAATATCCTATTTTGATGGAGCCACTGACAGTCCTCTTGGGATTGCAATACTTCTATTATAATTTAGTGAATCCCATGATCTAGTACATCTATAACTTGTTATTGCATACACAGCTCTCCACCTCTGCTCTTGATAACTTTGTACTGGTAGTTCTCCATACCTTAAGTACATCCCTTCTTCACATCTACTTCTTAGAATTCTTTGTTTCTTTCAAAACTCAGCTATAGACTTACTGATAGCTGAAAAAAATGTTGACTACTTTTCATCTTCTTATTCTTCATGTCTTCTCTTGACCAATCTCAGTTATCCTTAAAGTTGCTGGTAAAATCATTACAATTATTAACAAAAGTATTAAACTTTGAAATTGTTACAGAGGAATTCATTATCCTTATTAAAGGTTGTATAATGTGAATTAATATGACCCTCTCTTTCATCTAGAATGATACTTCCCGTGGTGATTATTTTCGAAATAATGAAACCAGTTTGATGGAACAAGCCCCTATACTTCACGATGGACTTACCATGATCTCTCATAGATCTCAGCGAGAAGGTATGAAGATATGTTTGAGAAGCTTATTGTTGGCTTCAGTATTTCCTAAAGTATGCTAGGAAAAAAATGCATATTAATTATGGAAATTCACTCAAGACATTAAAGTATTTATTTCACATACTTTGTTTTTGGATAGATTAATTGAGAGAGGGGATGGAAAGAATCCCATTCTACTGAAAGGAAATAGTAGGGTTATGGAAGAGAGACAAGAAATTATTTTCTCCTTTTTGCATTCAGGGAATCCTTTACCCCATGTGGAGAGGAGAATCAAATGAAAAAAAAGGTCGTTCACAAGTGATGTCTTTTACCTGGATTTCTGAAGCACCATAAAGTATTTTCATTTTAAACATAATATATTCTCAGAATAATATATGTATCTTGCTTTTCTGCTAATATTTGATATTTTTCAAAGCACTGAAAGGGCAGTTAGGTGGCTCAGTGGATAGAGCACTGGGCCTGAAGTCAGGAAGACCTGAGTTCAAATTTAACCTTAGATGCTTACTATTTGTGTGACCCCCTACAAATTACTTATCTTCCATTTGCTTCAGTTTCCTCATCTGGAATATGGGAGTAATAATAGCGCCTACCTCCCAAGATTGTGATAATCAAATGAGATAATAATTGTAAATCGTTTAGCACAATGCCTGGCACATAGTAAGTACTATACAAATGTTGGCTATTGTTATTACTAGAGTATGCTTTTTAAATTGTAGCATAATACCCATTTAAACTGCAGAAACAGATTACGCCATTATATTTTACCTTTCTTCTAATTTCCTACTCTTAATGTATACTTTGACTACCCAACTGTTTTCATTTTTAATGCCTATCTTAGCAGATAAATTTTTTCTGTTTGTTTCAAGATTTAATTCCCTAATAAGTATTTGTAATAAATGTTTCGAATCAATAGTTGTGGGATTTTCTTGTCTACAGTTGGTCATTTTTAACTGTTTCAAATGAGAATGACCATTTGCAAGTCACTGATGCTGCTATCCACTGCTGTATTTTTAAGTCACATTGAATTTCAGTTTATTAAATTTGGATAGTCATCATGTCCCAAATTTTATGTGACAAGACAGATTTTTTTCATTGATGCGTAGAAGTTAAAAATATCAAATTTATGTGAAATATAATTTAAAAATTCTCAATTATAATTAGCAGAAATGTTGCTGTATAATCTCCTTTAAGATTGTTGGGTTTTTGTTTTATTTTTAAACTTTTGTTTTTGCTTTTGAGAGTACATTTTTTGTAAATTTTATTTATTTTACACTTAAATACAAAATGAGAAGAGAAAAAAGCTTGCCATGCATACAGCAGACCATAAGAAAGGCTTCAATATAAAACAATAAATTTCCATTTCAAGACAACCTATATAATAATACTATACATTATTTTCAAAGGTGCCCAGCTTTTGTTTGCTTCCTTGTTGGTTTTCTTTTGTTCTCTACTGTGCACTTTTTACTTTCTCCCCCTCTCTCAAAGGCTACATTTAAGCATGTATACATACACACATACATATGTACATAGATATCTATAAACATAGACATATATGCACTCATACACTCATAGGTAAGACCGTACTCTACTTATTTCCTTCTTTCATCTGTTTCTCTGAAGGTGGATAGCAACTTCCTTCATAGGTGCAAGTCTTTCCATGTTTTTCTAAATCAACCAGCTCATCATTTCCTGCACCACAACATGTTCCTTTATGGATTCAAATAGCATCTTCCTTCATAAGATCTTTGAGCTTAATTGGGTATTTATAATAGAATGGTGTAAGTGCTCAAAGTTGTTCTTAAAATAGTACTGCTATTACTGTATACAATTTCTCTTGGTTCTGCTCATTTCACTCTTCATTATTTCGTGGAAGTCTCTCCATTCTTTTCTAAAATCATTGAGCTCATCATTTCTTATAGCACAGTAATATTCCATTATGAACATATACCACAATTTGTTTAGCCATTCCCCAATTCTCCACAATTTCTAGTTCTTTGCCGCAACAAAGAGAGCTGCTGTAAATATTTTAGGACATATAGATTCTTTCCATTTTCCCTAACTCTCTTGGGAAACAGACCTAATAGTGGTATGGCTGGGTCAAAGGGTATAAGCAGTTTAATAACTCTTTGGGTATACTTTTCTTATAGCATCTTCAGCACCATGTGTTTGTATTCGGGATATGTTAACCTCCTAAAAATAGTGAAACCTGCTGACCAGTTCCCAATTCTAGTGATTAACATGGTGACAAATAATTCCTCCAGAGAACCTAGAAGGCTGTGAGGTTTAGAGAGTACATGCCCCAAAAATATTGTGAAAGCCACAGGTAGTATTTCTTCATCATGACTTTTGATTAAGGTTAAGGATTTAGAAGTGAATAGCCATTGAAGGTAGTGTTTGAAATGGAATTTGGATTTCTGAAATAGAAATAATAGACTTTTGGCCAGGGGTAAAGTGTTTCTAAGAAGGACCAATTAAAATGTATTTCTTAAGTACAAATCTGTTTAGGAGAAATTTAAACAGAAAAGAAAGGTAAAAAACTATCCATAGAGATCTGTGACAGACCTGGCTTCTCATAAAGAGTAACAAGTAATAGAAGATGAATACCAGATAACTTGTTATTCACTTGCTTCTTGGCTGTTCCCTCCCCAGCCTTTCCAGCTTCCATGCCTGGTCCAACCCTTTTAGGCCTGAGACCCCATGGCCTTGCCTTGTTGATTGGTGGTTGCCTCATTTGCTCACTACATCTAGGCCTGTATTGGAAGCATTCATTTCACTCCTCTGCCGTTTCCTCAGTGGCCACCATGTTGCCACAGGTACTCCTAGACCCTCTACCCCAAACTCCACTTCACTCCCCTCTCATGATTCCACTCACTAGTCTATAACTTTATGAACTAAAGTCCCTTCCCTGGCCACAGTTCCCAAGATACATTGTCTCCCCATATGAGCTCCTGAATGGCCAATTAGACTGTTTTTGCCTTTGCATCTTATTTCTAATACTTAATACAGTGTTTGGCACCTAGTAAGTGTTTAATAACTGCTTCTTGATTGATTCATTCATGGGAAATAATATCTAAGAAGTGAGGCTCAAATGTCTGTCTTAAAATGCCCAGGGTGTACTAATAATCTAATGTAGGGAGGCAGGTTTTATTTCATAGGAATCACTTAAGACTTTGTAGGATAAGAAGCATGACTAGAATATGGCTCTGTAAGAGTGTGCCTCATTCAAGAAGAACAAAATAAATGTGCAGTGGAGTGGAGAAGAGTAGTGTATGAAGAATTATATGAAAAAGTCCAGATATCTGAGAAAGAAACAGATTTGAGATTATTTGTATAAAGATAAGTGGGAAAAGACGTGTTGTGGCGTATACTACAGACTGCCTGACTAGGAGGAGGAAATTAGGTGGATTTGGGAAATAGGTCACAAGTCTGGCACGGAATCTTGATGCTATAGTGATGGAGAACTTCAAATGAACATCGTCTGGATTTCTCTCCATTGCTGTTTGTAAGACCTTCCCCTTCCAAAAACAGAGCAGCTAGTCAACTTAAGGATTTCAACTTTGAAAAGATAAAATATGTATTGTGTGTGTGTGTGTAAAAGATACAAAAAATATAAAAGATATTTTAAAGAGTATTACTGTGCTTAATTAATTCTGAGCAGCTAGTAAGAATTAATTTAAGTAGAAACTTAAGGAACAAGTGACCACTGCATTCTAGTTTTATAATAAAGGAGAGGTTGGGAGGAAGCATGGTACATTGAAAAGAATGCTGAATATGTGGAGCCTTAGGTCTGAGTTTCAATTGTAGTTCTACTTATTACCTCTGTGTCCTTGAGCAGGTTACAGAGCCTCTTGGCCTCAGCTTCCTTAACTGAACATTTAAGGACTCTTCTGGCTCCTCTAGATCTGATTTTCTTGAATGGTAGTCATAATCTAATATGTGCCATAGATTTTAGAGAAGCAGGTTTTAGTGTTTGGAAAAATGTTAGCTAAGATTCAGTGGCCTAATATTTTTATTCTAAAAAATGAAATTCTTAATTATTTTGGTGGGGAGGAAAAGGGGGACTACTTAAAAGAGATGAATGTGTGCTTGTTGATCAACTCAGATAGTATTTTTTAATACTTGTGAAAAAGATAGAAGACTGAGGATTAATGTAAAAATATATCTTGGTTCTATAAGAGTTAACATTAGTGTGAACCAAATCTAAGGTGGATGGATGGGTGGTTGTAAATAAGGTGGTAAGTTTTTATCTGTTAGGAGCAACAGAATTTGCCATCCTTGTGAGCAAGATAGAAGATACAGTATGATAGTCTAAATAGTATAAATGATAGTATAGTTATAGTATCATTTGGTTTTGAAACTGCTTGAATACCTAGAATGAGAATTAGTGCCTAAAGAATGAGAATAATGACTTAATGTCAGGTAGGAAGGACATTGTTAGTGGAGCACCCTGAGAAATTTGTGTTTGGCCATGTGCTGTTCAACATTGAGTTGGCTAGAAGCTTAGGTGACATGCTTGTCAAAGTTGGTTATGATATGAAATGAGCATGTTGAATAACAACATGAATTTGGGTTAAAAAAAATTGTGTCTTCACAATCCTGTGAGTAACAGCTCTGGGTTTTTAAGTAGATTGTAGACTCAATATGAGTCAGTGGTGAGACATGGCAACCAAGAAAGTTCTCTCATTAATATTTGTGTGACCTTGAGCAAGCCACTTAATGCCTCAGGTCCCTCAGTTTCCTCATTTGTAAAATGAACACACTGGATTAGAATTCTAGGATTCTAAGCCCTTTCTTGTGATACATATTAAGGATACGTGTCTGGGCATCTAGGTGGCACTGGAGTCAGGAGGACCTGAGTTCAAATGTGGTCCAGACACTTGATATTTATTAGCTGTGTGACCTTGGGCAAGTCACTTAACCCCAATTGCTTTGCCTCACCCCTCCAAAAAAAAAAAAAGAGTATATGTGAAAGCACTAAGGTCATTTCTAAATTAGATAATAGTAAAAATATACTAAAGTATGCAATGCTGTCCATTTATAAGATATTGGTTTTATTAAGTAGCCTTAGTGCTTTTTAATGTATTGGTGATAGATTTCATTTTCTTAGTTGTCTTACAGTAGACAAATCATGCTGCTGTGAGGAGTTTTCTTCTAATAATACTATTAATAATTTACTTAAAAATTAAAAATAAATACTTAAAAATTGCTCTTGTAATTTGAATAATTTTTTTCACAGGAATTTGGAGAAAAGTTCTTATCTTTTAATTGATGAATAGCAAATTAATACTTTCTCATCTGTCTCAACTTCAAAGAAGAGTTCTAGTCATGGTTTTGTGTTTGTGATCAAAATAAAACTAAATCATTCTCTTTCTTTTCAGCTGTACATATTGAGAAAATAATACTGAAAGGAGCGCAAAGAAAAAGGGCTGACAAGCATTGGGAATACACCTTCAAAGTAAGTTAATGTATTGAAATAGAGTACTTCTTATGTCAGTTTTTTTTTTAAGATAGAAACTGACATTTGGAAAAAACTTTGTAATTTTAGTTGCATGGGTGTGTGATCAAATATTTGTTCATAGACTTATGAAGTTATCTATTTTCAAAAATTGGAACGCAATAAAGCATAACATTAAAATGACACTGAACATATTTTAATCTTGGATTAAATGAATTGCATTTATAGGATTATAGATTGAAAGGACCAGAGAGGTATCAAGTTGTATCTCCTTTCTTCATAGAATAAATTGAGACTCAATGAGGTTTAGTATATCAGTATTGCCAGAATTTTTTATATAAAGAAAATGGTATACTTTATTAATTTTTAACTGAGATACTCATGTCATATCTTGATGCCTAGAAATTTGTTTCTAAGAAAACAAATGAGAAAAATTTTACATTTTTTTAAACTTTGAAGGGATTACCTATAATAAACACTTTTGCAGTGTGTCTTGAGAACATTTGTGATGAGTACTTTAGTAGAAATGAAGAATTTTTAAAAATTATATTTGGTAGAATGCTAAGAAAAAAGTTTACAATATTAAAAGAAAAGAACAAAAAAATCACCTATGATTGTTTTTTATGGGATAGGATAGCAAATGTAGCTTCTCTGGCTTCCTTCAGGTCTTAGTCCTTCATCATAGTGCCTTCCTTCCGAGAGTATCTTGTAATTATGTCTTGTTGGTATGTAGTTTTTATTAGCATGTTGTCTCCCCAATAGACTGAACTACTTGAAACCAGGGATTGGCTTTTGTTTTGTTTTGCCTTTCTTTTATGTCTTCAGTGATTAGTACAGTGCCTGGTCCATAGGTGGTTAATAAATGCTTGCTGGATTGTTGACATGAGTCTTAATGACTTTATTAAAGTATTGTAAAGACTGTTGCCAGCTTCCTTATCTGTGAAAAGGAGTTGGCTTAGAGCTCTTAAAATTCTGTCACTATATTGATATTTGTGTGATAAAATATATGAAAATACTTTAAGTTTTCAAAGTTAGATGCATATGTATGCATGCCATATATACTGTTATTCCAGGTTAGATAATAGAAGCAAATGTGTAGGCATTTTAACATGCCATACAAAATATAGGCCAGATAGATAGTTTCATTTAAATAAATTTTTACTGATAGTCTTTTATTTTTATATCACTACATTTCTAAATACAGTACATCCTTTCTTCTTCTCCCAGAGAACATTCTCTTATGACAAACAACTTAAAAGGATGCGAGGCAGAGAAGCTGAGCAAAACTACCTCACTTATTGAAAAAGCATCACAAGATATGCAGGGTTCTGTTGGGACTGGAAGCTCAATTCCGTGTGGACGGTCTCGGGCGGGTAAAAGTGGGACTTCTAAATCTTAGAGTCTTACGAGGCCCTCCATGAACATCGGGGGTTCGAGAAGGTCAGACTGAGCTAGCTCGGCTAGCTCGGGTATTTCCGCCTCTCCCCGGGAGATACGTGATGGGTGGAGTCTCCCTGCCCTCGAGGTCGTCCCGGATTGGAGCATACCTAGTTACCTAACAGCACGGTATTGAGATGCAAACTGTGTGGCTGAAGATTAAGTAGGATTGAGGAAGCCAGAAAGCTCTCTCTTAGCACGTGTGGAGCCAAAGAGAAAAGTAGGGCTCCGCTCCTCTTCTTTCCTCTCTTCCCTCCCCCTCTCTCCCCGCTTGTACTTCTACTTCCAATCCCTTAAGCTTAGCCTCCTTAGGAGATCTCCCCCTCTTCCTCCTAAGGAAGAGCCCCCTGCATTTGTAACCCAAACCCTGTAATAAAGCTCAACCCCTGTTCGACTCTGGAACGACCTTTCTCTCATACGTGCATCCGGCGTGGCCAGCCGAAGACCTCGGAGGTGAGGTAGGAAAGACTCCGGTAGCCCAATACAGGCCTCTAGGCTTGGCAGGGTTCCACACCTATAACCACCTATTTGTGTGAATAATCTGGAGAGGAGCCTTTTCATATCTCCTCTTTAGGAACAAGTTTGGTCATTATAATTTTACAGCATTCAATTTCCACTGTTATTGCTGTTTCCATTTGCATTGCTCTAGTCATTATGTATGTTGGTCTGTGCTTCATTTTATATCAATTAATGGCTTCTCATGTTTCTCTAAATTTCATATGGCATCCCCAGTAGAAATAAATCATTTTTATCATTATCCTCCTAGGGTATATGCCTACCAGTGGAATTTTTGGATCAAAGAATATGGACAGTTTAGTTACTTTGTTCATATGATTACACATTAACGGTATTATTTTTATAGAAAGGTATATCAGTATATAACTGTAGTATGTATCAGTACATAACATAGTAGTGTAGGATTATCTTTTACTCAGCAATCTTGATTATAACAGACAGTCATTGTTGTTTGGTTGGGGAAGTTCTGCCATTTGCTTTTGCATGCATATTTTGTGTTATTCCTTTTTATGTATTTTGTGTTCCAGCCAAACTGACCTATTAGCCATTCCCTGAGTTGAGGGTCCATTTCCCAGCTCATTGCTTTTGTGCATACCATCCTCTAGGCCTTTGATGCTTTGTCTTTCCCCTTAGAATCTTTATCTTCATTTGAGGCTTAGCTCAGATGATACCTTCTTATACAGAGTTTTTCCTGAGTTGCCCAGTTAGAGTCTTCTTTCCTCAGATGATTCTGTATTTACTTAATCATAGATCTAGAATTGGAAGGGACCTAGTGCTGACATTCTCAGACATCCTCATTTTGCAGATAAGGATACTAATTTTTATGTGGTCCTATCATTTGCCCTTTGCCCCTTCTGGTAGATTGTGTGCTCTTTGAGGACAGGGACTATTTTGTATCTAATATATGATTGACACATAGTAGCCATTTAGAAATGCTTGAATTTAAATTGTTGCACATAAATCTTTGAGACTGAGCCTCGAAATTATACACCCTATGAGGATTTTTTTAAATATTTTTTTTATTTGTGCCTTTTGTTTTTACATTTAATCTCCCTGCACTGAAATCCCCTTGTGAAAAAGCAAGAGTTTAGCAAAACCATTGAGCGTAATGACTATGTCTTGCTAGCATGTGCAGTTGTTAGTTCTCTGCCTTCATGCTGTGAGGTAGGCAGTTTATTTCATTATCTCTTTTCCAAGACATTAATTGGTTTTTTCCAGGTATTCAGAATTCAACTTCCTTTTAGAGGCTTCTAGGTGGTACAGTAGTGTTAGACTTGGAGTCAGGGACCTGAGTTCAAATTCTGCCGTAGTTACTTATTGTTGTGTGATCCTGGGCCGGTCATTTTAACTTTTTTAAGCTTCAGGTTGTCTGTAAAATGAGAGTAATGATAGTACTTACCTCATGGGGAAAACCAATTGAGATACATGTGTGTAAAATACGATATAAATGTGAAAATAATATAAAAGTGCTAGCAATTATTTTAGTGATTTCTAATTCTTTGGGTTTTGCTTATTTTATTCCGCATCTATTTCTACAGTTATTTTCATATTTGTCTGAATTGTTCATCTTGTCATTCCTTACTGCACAATCCCCCAATTAGTGATCACCTACTTTGTTTCCAAGGGTGCTGCTTTGCGTATTTTGGAACATGTTGTACATTTGTTTCTGTCCTTGCCCTCCTTGGTTTATATGTTTAGCTATGGGATCTCTGGATCAAAAGATTGTAGCATTTCAATCACTTTTCTTGCATTATTACAACTGGATGTACCTAGCATGATTGGACTTATTAAAAACTTGAACTTTAATGCTTTTGGATATATCCTGGATAACAGCTTGGAATTATGCCAAGAAAGTGACCAAAAAGCCTTTGCTGATATCCCCCTGTTAGGCAGTCTATATTGTACTGTATTGTATATGTTGTACTTCGAGAAGGAAGGATGAACAGCAACTATATTGTACACCCCAGTGGCATAAAAAACAGAAAGAGGTCCTGTATGCACCAAAACATTTATAGCTTTACTTTTTGTGATAGCAAAGAACTGAAAACAAAATAGAAGACCATTGGGAATGTCTAAATAGATTGTGGTACACGAAGGTAATAAAATGTCACTGTGCTGTTTAAAAAGACCCACTATAAAGAATTCGGAAAATCGTTGTATAAAACTGTTGCAGAGTGAAGTCAGCAGAACCAGGATAAGTATTCATGACTACAGCAATATAAACAAAAGAAAAATATTCCAAACTGAACACTAAATAATTATGATCATGAAGCTTGGCTTGGAAGAGTTGAGAAAATGTTATATGTCTTCATGTAGGGAACTATGGATGTATAATGCTACATATGCTCTCTATGTATTGGTTAATTTTGCCTCACTGATTTGTAATGCATTACAAGGGCTGGCCCAAGGAAGTAGGGAGAAAATACAAAGAGATTCTTTTAAAGGAGAAAAAGTAAAGTCATATACCTCTCTGTAAGGACAGCCCCTCTAACATTAACTGTTCCCGTCTTTTGTCACCAGTGCCAGTGTGTATGGTGTGAAGTAAAAAATCTCATAATTATATTTTAATTTGTATTTTTATTATTGTTAGTGGGCTGGAGCATATTGTGTGCAATTTTCCTTTTGAAAATTTTTTTCATATTATTTATCTGCTTATATATTGGAGATTGACTCTTGCTATTCTATGCCTTGTCTCTGTTCTTTGTATAGGATGTCATATTTTTATCGTACTTTTACCATTTAGCATATCATATTATGCAGAGCTTTTTTGCCTTACAATTACTTTTTTCCCAAGTCTGTTTTTGGTTTTTTCACATAAAAGGTTTTTAGCTTTATGGTGCCAAATTGTCTGATTGTGTGTGTGTGTGTGTGTGTGTGTGTGTGTGTGTGTGTGTGATTGCCTCCATTTTTTGACTTTTTTTCTTTTTTTAAAATAAAAATCAGATACTAAATGGATTCAACTTTTGATTTTTCATTGACTGTTAAGATTTTATAAATTCATCTAAGCAACCAAAGATTTCCAAATGGTTTGATGATCTCAGATAATAAAGAACATAGTGGGTTCTGTACCTTTCCTTTGGCAAACATTCACCTTCAACCTGTCACCACATGTTGGAAGTTGTGTAATTTAACTGAGTTTAAAAAGTTTCAATAAAATGTAAGAGGTTATTTTTCACAAGTCTTCTCCTTATATCACACGACAGACTTGAGAGATTTTTCTGTTGAGATATTTTGAGAAGAAGATACCAATGCAAAGCTGATTATTTTAAGAGATTTGTTACATTGATGGGCTCACTTCTTTTTGTATAGCTTCCACTTATACAAAACCTTCAAAAAATAATTGTTGCAGGAAGTAAACATGAAATATGTTTTTTTCTCCATTAGGTAAACTGGTCTGATCTTTCTGTAACAACCGTAACAAAAACACACCAAGAACTACAAGAATTCCTACTAAAGGTATGTATTTTGAATAAAGCTACATAATAATGGCCTGCTCAATTTTAATAAAAGCCTTACATAAAGGTAACAAAATTTTTAATTTTAATTCTCCCATTTCTTGATGTTGACTGAAACATTTTCTAAATATTCCTTAACTAATGTTAATTAAAAGAAATTTTTCTCTTTTAAATTTGCTATATATTAACTTTCTCTCAATGATGTAAATAGAAACATTTCTTCTCTTATGGTAAACCAAATCTAACTCCACATCTCATAGTGAAAGTTTTGTACTGTTGACTTGGGGAATTGTGGAAAGAATGGTTTCTAGGAAATTAAGTTAACCTCAATTCTATAAAACTTTTTATAAACTTAAAAAAAAAGTCATTCATAAAACTTTCAATTCTTATCTTTCTGTATCTCCAACTAAAAATTTTGATGGAATTTCTAAGCCGTTAAGCAGAAGATAGTGATGAAATAGTTGTAGATTATCTTTCTGAAGTTGAAGTTTATTAGTGGTGGGGTAGACAATACGAAAATAAAACATAGGTTGAACCATACTGGAAAATAGATAGTGGCCAGGTATAGCTCTGATATGCTCATTAGACACATTTTGCCTTTTCTCAAGTCTGTACTCAAAGATGGTTTCTAAAGTTCTGCTGCCTTTTCATTTTTAATTCCACAAACTTTGGTGTACCTACCATGTGCAAGGCATTCAAGTAGTGTTAGGTACTAAAAGAGATAACAAAGATAAATGAGACCCTTCTTCCTCAAAAAGCTTATGACCTGCTTTGTGTTTTAATGATTACTTTTAAAATATTGGATAAGTTGGAAGAACAAGGAGGTTGATAGAGAACTTGGGTAAAAATGTCTTTACTATTTCACTTGTATGCACACCTACAGACACACATACACAGAGTCCTCCCTTAACATTCAGGGGTGTTAGGGGTGCAGGACCACTTCAAATAACTTCTAGACCCTACCCCAACCCTTATTTTTAATAATTCAGATTATATTTATTTAGTACATAAAACAAGTAAAACAATACACTGTACCCATAAAAACGTTGCAGTTTCTATATGAGAGATTAGTATCTTGCACAGCATGCAGTCTTTGCAGCCACAGTTGCAGCAACTTTCACATATTCCTTAGTGCACTGAAACTTTTAAGAAAATGTAACTATAATAAGTTTATATTTGTATACTTATGGTAGTAAATTATAAACTTGATTGATAATGTACAGCATTTGTGCATTTATAACTTACCAGATATTTTTAAAGTTTTCCTTACATATGCATGTGGTCTGCAGTTTTCTACATTACACTGCAAATCTCCAAAAATTCCCATTTAATTATTCATGGAATAATTCTGAATTAACCAAAACCATGAATATTGAAGAATAACTGTATATTTTATTCCTTTGACCTGAAATAGCATCTTTGCCTCTTATGCTTTTATATTCTGTTATGCACTATAGTTATTGCATGGTATTGAATATATGTCTCAATCTTCTCCCTCCCCCAACCAGATTGTAAACTTTATGAGGAAAGGAACCACATTGTCTTTTTTCTCTCGGCACACTTGACAAAGCACCTAACAGTCCTTTGCAGATAGTAATCAGTTGATAAATAGTGATTTGATGACTGAATTTGTAAATGAAATAGTATTTAAAAACAACCTTAGTTGAATCTATTGGGAATTTTAAGTTGAATGGTTTTTAAATTGTCTTCTTACACATTTGAAAAAAGTAAATTTATAAAAGTTTAATTATCAGTAAAATCATATTTGAGATTAAGGGAAAGAGACAAGAAATATTCAAAGGATCACTAACAACTTTTACCTATTATGGGTATGCCTTATGTCTCTTCCTTGTTAGTTAATTGACAACAACTTACCAAATTTTTGTGAATAAAACAAATCCTTTTCAATAAGCAAAATTTTGTGAATATAAACCAAGTAATTTGGGGGGGTCAGTTCTTTAAAAAATAAATGTTCACCTTGGCATTGTCTAATACCTTTTAAATTTCAATTTTTTTTCTGCTTTCTACTTCTCTGCCTTCCAGCCCTCCCTTACCAAATTGTGTAGCAAGAAAAAAAAGGAAAGGAAAAAAATCTTTATGATAAATATATATAGTTAAGCAAAGCATATTCTTCTCATTGGCCATGTCTAGAAATACATGTCTTATTCTGCATTTTGAATCCATTTCATATCTGTGAGGAGATGTGTTTATTGTGTTTCATTTTTGATCTTTCAGAATAGTGTTTGGTCATTTCATCAAGTATCGTTAAGTCTTTCAAAATTATTTTCTTTATAATGTTGTTGCTGTTGCTTAAGTTGCTGTCCTGGTTCTGCTCAGTTCATTCCTTACCTGTTCATAAATGTCTTCCCAGTTCTTTCTGAAGCTGCCCATCTCTTATTTTTTAGGAAAATCTGTCATTTCATATAAAACAATAATTACTAGTATTCCATTCATTATACTTGCATACCATATTTTGTTCAGCCGTTTGCTAAAGAGAGGATACTGCTTTAGTTTCATTTTTTTTTCTTTTTTTGCTCCTACAAAAAGAGCTTCAATAAATATTTTTGTTCATATGGGTCCTTTTCTCTTTCTTTGATATCCTGGGAATTAGGTTTGACATTAGTGTTATTGCTGGGTTACAGTGACTTTGATAGCATATAGTCCAAATTATTTTCTAGAATGGCAGGACCAATTCATAGCTCCACTAACAATTCATTAATTTGTGCAGTTGTTTTCCTTCAGCCTTTCCAATATTTGTAATTTTCCTTGTTATCATCTTTGGCAGTCTGATGGGTATGAAGTGGAATCTCTAGAGTTGCTTTTATTATCAAATTTCTAATTAGTAGTGATTTCAAACATTTTTCATTATCATTGTTGACAACTTGTATTTCTTCTTTTAAAAACTACCTTTTCATATCTTTTGATCATTGGTCCACTGGAAGAATAAGTCATATTCTTAAAAAGTTTGAATCAGTTGCTTATATAATACCTTGTAAATGAGGCCCTTATCAGAGAAACTTGCTGCAAAGATTTTTTTTTTCTCAGTTAGCTCTTTCCCTTCTAATTGTAGCTTCATTGGTTTTGTTTATGAGCCTCTATCTTTTCTTTGGTCATGAATTCTTTTTGTATCCATAATCTCAAAGGTAAATTCTTTCTGCTTCTCTAATTTGCTTATGATGACACCTTCCGTGTCCAAGTCATATATCCATTTTGAGTTTGTCTTGGCATATAGAGTATGAGCTGTTGGTCGATAGTTTATGCTAGACTGCTTCAGTAGTTTCCCATTGGTTTTCCTCTAATAGTAAGTTCTTATTCCTTGTCTGGGTAAAGGATCTTAGTGCTTACCAAATACTCTGTTGGTTTTTATATATATTGTTTCACAAGTAACACACAGGAGGCACTGGAATTTCAGACTTCATCCTCTAATAGGTTCACTCTTGATCTGGTCAGACAGGAAAGACAGGAAGGCAACTTCAGAGGGGTTAATAATATTACTTTCTTTTAGTCTAGTCTTCTCAAAAAGGTTGCTGATAATGGGAGCACTAACTCATATAGTATTCCCTAATCACCCTTCTCTAGGTGGGCGGTCAAGACAGGCACAGCATTCCAGCTTGTGTGCATTCCCCTAAATCCCCTCAAGCCTTGATGGGATCCGTCAAGGCACACACAGATTCCCCTATGAATTCCCTGTGGTTTCCCCACTCATTGATCATTGCCCATTTGGTTTAATAGGGCAACAGACAAAGAAGACATCTTGCCAACATTAAGCTCATAACTTTAGCAATATCGTCATTCTGCACAAGTATAGTAAATATCAATTATGTCATCCCCATATCTCATGATGCAGTCACAATAAGACTGTCTGTCACTATTATTCTAGAAATTACTATCTAGGATCCTTAGGGCTATTCTGGAAGTTATTATCTAACACCTGGAAACTAGGCACAGCCATGGATCCTGAGAAACTAAACTCTAAAAAGAATAACAAAATCCTCCTTACATAAAATATTTTATGTCTAATCTGTTCTGTTCCACTGATCCAACCTTCTAATTATTTTGATGGTTATTGCTTTGTAGTACAGATTTAGGCCTAGTATTTCTATGCCTCTTTCTTTCTCATTATTTCCCCATTGATATTTTTTGACCTTTTGTTCCTTTAGATGGAAAATACTATTTATTTTTGTTCAATAAAATAACATATGATTGGTTGGGCATTTAATAGGTAAATTAATTTAGTATTGTCATATATTACATATATATTGGAAGGACCTATATTATATATGAGCAATTAGTATAAAGATTCTTAACTTGGGGTCTTTAAAGTTTTTTTTTTAATATTTTAATTGTATTTTTATGTAATTGGTTTCCTTTGTAATCCTATGTATCACATGCATTTGAAAACATTATTCTGAAAAGAGTGGCATGATACACAAAAGGCCAAGAGACTTAGAATTAGTGTTTCTGCAATTATTTAGGTCTTTTTTCCTGTCCGTTAAATAGTGTTTTGTAATTATGTTTATATGTGAGTCCTGGTTGTGTTTTGGTAGATGGACTCCCGAATATTTTATGTACTTTAACTAACCACTTAAGATTCCACTTTTGAGCCTTGGACTTTGTTTTCTGTTTCTGTGTGTGTGTGTGTGTGTGTGTGTGTGTGTGTGTGTGTGTGTGTGTGTGTGTGTGTGTGTGTGTATGTGTGTGTGTGTGTGTGTGTGCGTTACTGTATTCATCCTTCTTTTGTCCAGTTAAGATGAAAGTGAATGGGATGCCTGTCCTTCCACTGCTTCCTCTATATTTGTATACTCTTCAGCATAAGCACCCTTATTGTGTGTTTTTATCTGGTACATATTTTAGAGTTTTATTGGGGTATTTTGGGGGTATTTGGGCTCTTCTAGGTCCTACCATACTGCCATTTTATTGTCCTAATTTCTTTTAAATGTTACTGATAGTCTTTGCATGTCATACAGCCCCCTACTATATACTCCAAATTAGACCCCACACAATATAGAATCCCTGAAAAGTTAAATAAATTAAATAATTGTGACTGATAGTACATGCAACCTTAGTACTCAGTCTGTTTAAGAATGAATGTTTGCTTTATAACCTAGTAGCAACATCATCTAGTGTTTTCTCTCTGTTGCCATTTAATATTGTATTCACTTATATAGCCAAAGCAATTTGTTTAATATTTTAGTTTTGCCTGGTTCATGCTGCATCATTTTATACACATCTTCCTACATTTCTTTGTTTTATTTTATTCCTTATAGTATATTTGTATTCCTTTTATTATATACTTCTCTTTTGAAAAGCATTCCCCTAAACATCGTGACATAGTTTGATTCCTGTTTTTGCTATTACAAATATTGCCATTATGAATATTTTCATATAGATATGTCTTTTCTTCTTATAATTTTTCCTTGGTATGTAATCCTATATAATAGTCCATTCACTAGATCGGAATGAATCAATCATGAAGCATTTATTTAGCACTTACATGTTTCAGGCACTGGATTACACATTGGGAATACATAGAAAGGCATAACCTGGTACTGCTACAATTTTACGTCCTAATGAGGAAATGACATCTAAATAACCATGTACAAATAATATGTGTACTGTATAAATGTAAGATAATCTCAGATGAAAGACACTAGTAGTGGGGTATAGGGAAGATGAAATGAGGAAGGTCTCTTGCTAAAGGTAAGAATAACTTCATAACTTTTCTTCAGAGATTCCCGTTGTTTTCCTAAGGGATTAGACCAGTTCATGGCTTGGCCAGCCATGCATCTTTGTGCCTTCCAGTGCTAGATTTTCTTATACAGTTATCGTAATCATAACTAGCATTTACATAGTGCTTCAAATGTAAGGTACAAAGTGACTTACAAACACTCCCGTTTTATCCTCACAACAACCATGTGAGGTAAGTGCTGTTGTTATTCTCAGTGAGACTATTGAGGCAAACTGGTTGTGATTTGCACAGGATCACAAAACTGTGGTTGTCTGAGGCTGGATTTGAACTGAGGCCGTTTGACTCCAGATCATGCACTTCTCTACACTGTGCCACCTAGTTGCTTTTTATTATCTTTGCCAACTTAATGAACCTGAGTGATAATATATTAACATCAATAACATAGAGGTGCTGAATGGGGGATGTATCAGTTATTAATTTTAAACCAATTTCCTTCAACAAGCTCCAGTGACTGGTCTTCTCTAAGCTTGGTTTGGAAAAATGGGAAATTTTAATTTTTTTATTATTAGTGATCTTGAGCACTTATTTAGATAGATGTTTAAAGAGTATTTTGCATTTCTTCCTCAGGAACTGTTAGTTTATAATCTTCAATCACTTCCCTGTTGACTAGAAGTGTCAGCCATTTTCTGTGTGTTCTTATCTCTATACTTTACTCTTTTTGCTACTTATTCTAGCTGCATCTTTTTATGCAAAAGTTTTTTATTTTCATGTACTCAAATTAATCTGTTTTGTCTTTTATGATCTGCCCTACTTGGTTAGAAATTCACCATTTATCCATAGTTATGAAAGAGAACCTATCATTCTATAATATTTTAATCATGATTTTAAAATTTTTTTAGCTTATTATTTATGGTACATGGTATAAGATGTAGACCCAAACATTTTACTGTTAAACTTCTATACAGTTCTCCAAGAATTAGTGAATAAAGAACCCCAGCCCCAACCCCACATCCCATTCTATATATATATTCTTTGGTTTATTTAAAACAAGACTGATGTACATACTTGCTTTGAAGTCTTACATATCTAATCTGTTCCAGTGAGCCAGTTTTTTAAAAATCATTCACCAGATAGTTTTGATATAATTTGAGATTTGACAATGCCAAGCCCCCTTAGTTGGTGCTTGTTTTCATTATTTTTCCAAATTTTCCTTGGCTGTTTATTATTACTAGTCATACTACGTATGGCTTTTGTTATTTTTCTTTGTAAATGGTTATTTTGGGGAAGTGTAAAAAATTAGATCTCTATGGAAAGCCATAGAGAATTGGCAAAGGTTGGCCAGGAATAGAGAGATTGCGGTCCATATCACTGAAAGATTTGTAGGTATCAAATTTAGTCTATCTGTGGCTTTCACTATTCTGCCCTATCCATGTGCAGGAGCAGAGAAGGACAAATAGATCTGCATTTTTAACTCTTAGATTTCCCACAAAATTTTACAAAGGAAAGAGACTTCTTTTTTCTTCTGATAGCCTGTGACTTCAATAACATATAGGTGCTGAATGGGGATGTATTAGTTATTAATTTTAAACCAGTTTCCTTCAAGAAGTAAAAACTCCAGTGACTGGTGTTCTCTGAACTTGGTTTTGAGAAAATGGGAAACTTAAAGAAGAATTATAGACCCTAAAGTACTTTAATCTTTGTTAGTGCAGATTACTTAGGCATACCAAATTGTCAGTTATGTTCACAGGACAAAAAATGATGCCAGAAAAATTTTCCATTTTCAGTAGCAGTTAATTTGACATTAATTAACCTCATTTTGTCCTTCACTGTTGGGAAGCAGTAGGGATCACTGCAGGTGTGAGAATAGAGCAGAGGCTGCAAACTTCAGAATAATAAGCCATTAGCCTCCGAGAGTAGTGGAGAAGTAATTCTTGACTTCTGTCATTTTTCTATACGTGATTCAGGGACTGCTTTTGTTTCTTTCAATCTGTTTGGTTGTTTTCCCTCTTTCCTTCTGATCAAAATTTATAATCTATTTTTATACAGAAGTTGAAGTACAACTAAATTTTAAATGAATAACATGAAATAAAAATGAAATAAGGTTTTAAATGTAACAGCATGACTTTACTACTCTCTCTCTTCCTAAATCTCCTGCGTAATTCTAAAGGTGCTACAGTAAAGCTGCTTTATCAGACTTCCTTTAATCCTGGATATTTTGTCATATTTCACTTAATTCAGTCATGTAAATTTCTAAGCTCTGAGGTGCTTTTAAAAAATACTACATATTTCCACAGTAAGTATATCTGAAAGTTCTCTAGTGAAAGACCTTTTTGGTTAACACTGGAGCTTTACAACAAGTTTCATATTACAAATATATTTTTTAAACTACAGAGTAAATAATTGTAGTGAGTGCTCTTTTTATGTTTTCTGAAATGCTCAGCAAAAATTTAGACCTCAGATAAGTAAATAAAATTTTAAAAAATTTAGACCTCCCAGTGGTCAGTTGTAGCCTGTGATTGATAATGAAGAGGAGGGATAAATAAATGTGTAAAAGTACAAGTATTTTATATATACATATATATATGTATGTATATATATATGTATATATATATGTATATATATATATATAGTAAAATGGGAATTAATAAAAGGAACAAAAGCAGTTGGACCCAGGTGGAGACTTAATGATTTCCTGCATAGTGATTAGGTCAAAGAACAGCTCAGAAATAATAACTGTGAAAAAGATTAGCAGTGACACAATAACTTAATTCTAGGATGAAGATAAAGCAGTTATCAGGAAAATTTTATCCAGGAATTTTTAAATAGGATTGAATAATTTAATATGTAATTTGAAAAACTGAAATTAATCTGCAAGTAAAACCAAAATAAGCAAAAAGTATCTTGGAAATTAGAAATATGAAAAATGGAAAACAGTTTCAGTAGAAATGATTAGCAAAAACAAAAGCCTAGGTCTCCAAAAAGAGTAATAAAATTGATAAACCTTTAGCTACATGAGGAAAAAGAGGAAAATCAAATTGTTAAAAAAAAGTGAAATAATAATAGCTAACATTTTATATGGTACTTTAATATGTGCTAGGCAATATAACAAATACTTTAATAATTACTATTTTTTTTGATTCTCACAACTATTCTAGGAGGTAGGTGCTATTATTCTCATTATACAGAAGAGGAAATTGAGACAAATACAGGTTAAGTGATTTGTCTTGTACCACTCAGTGTCTGAGGCTGGATTTGAACTTGGGATTTTCCTGACTCCAAACTTAGCATTTTATTCACTGTACTACCTATCTAGCTATCCTCAATAGAAAGAATTCCCAGAACTAGCCATACATAATTATATGCCAATCAGAGTGAGAATTTTAGATCAATTTATGATTACTTAGAATAATATGAAATACCCAAATTACCAAAACATGGAAATAGAGATATGACCTTACTCTCAAAAAAATGAAAATTAAACAAACAGAACTACCCAAAAGAATGAAAAGGGTAAGTAGAAATCAAAAAATAACACTAAAGGCAGCAGTAACTTCATCGTCCAGAATACTGTCTGAACACTAGAGATTAAAGTTATATAATTTGACAATTTTAAGCATTTTGTGGAAATGTAAATAATGGGAAATCATATGCTTTTCCCAGACAGTATTGTGGATCCCACCATATTAGTATTATATTATTAAGGCACCTACTTCTGCTCACATGAACTGATACAAAATGAAATGAGCAGGACCAGGAGAACATTATGCACAATAATAGCAATAGTGTAGTGATAATCACCACTGAAAGACTTAGC
Source organism: Notamacropus eugenii (assembly GCF_028372415.1). Classification (NCBI taxonomy): domain Eukaryota; kingdom Metazoa; phylum Chordata; class Mammalia; order Diprotodontia; family Macropodidae; genus Notamacropus; species Notamacropus eugenii. The sequence continues at coordinate 394,776,603 of NC_092875.1, forward strand.
TAATCTGATCAGTACAATAATTAAGGTAGTTCTGAAGGATTTAGGATGAAAAACACCATCTACCTCTAGAGAGAGAACTGATGAAATCTCAGTGCAGATTGAAGCGGTTTTTTTCGCTTTTTAATTTTTCTTGCCTTAGGGGGTCGTTAACATGGCTAATATTCTAGAACTGTGTTTTGCGCGATTTCACATGTATAATTGATCTCACGTTGCTTATTTTCTCAATGGGTAGGGGAAAGGAGGGAGAGAGAATTAGGAACTCAAAATTTAAGAAAAAAATGTTTAAAAAAATTTTTTTTTTAAAAAAGGCACTTCTGAGTCACTCTTGTACTTGGAGTCCTGAAATATTTATATTTTATACATTGTCAACTGAATGTTGAAATTTATGCTGCTTTTCACCTTCAGGTATGCCCATAAAACACAAAAACCTGGTTATATATCACTTCAAAGTAGTAAAAATATTGACTACATTGATTCTTTATTGTTTACCATATCAGTTATGAATAATTAGTGAAGAAATTGCTTTTGGATGAATCATAGGCAAGAGTTTTTTCTTGATATTTAGTGTTATTACAGAAAGCCTTACATCTTTTCTTACATGTGATAAATTCATCATTTATTCTTTTAGCTTCCAAAGGAACTGTCTTCAGAAACTTTTGACAAGACAATTTTGCGAGCACTAAATCAGGGGTCTCAGAAGAGAGAAGAACGGAGACATCCTGACCTAGAGCCAATCCTAAGGTAATAAACTGCTTGAAATAGCCTTGTTAACATAACTGTTACTCGGGGTAAAAGATTATCATGATAAACACTAGCATTGATTACTAAAATAGGCTGTTTCTGTGTAGCTCCTTAAAATAGGCTATTTGTGTTTAGGATTTTTTAGATATATTCCTCTCTAGATGAAAAAAATCAACTTTTATTTTTTCATTATGTTTGACCTGCTGATTCTGAGCTAGCTACTGATCAAAATATATAAAGTAGTTTTTTGTTTTGTTTTAGTAAAATCATTAATGTCATCATATCTATGAAATACTTACTGAGAGGAAGGTTCTGTATTTAAGATGCTTGACTGTGACAACTGAATACAGTAAAATTTTAGTACACGTTACCATATTTAAAAAGGTTTATACATAGATTTGTAAATGGAGTATTATTTTCCTGTAATTAATGCTAAATCATTAGTTTGTTCAGTTGGTTTTCATGATATTATGAATTTTTTTACCTTTATTCCACAATTTTTGGTGTCACTCTTTATAAAAATAGATATTTTTGGTCAGGAAATTCTACTTTCTGTGATGTCTTTGTATTCATGTTGTGACAAGACAAATTCCATGAAGTTCTGAAAACTTAAAGCCTGTAATGGCCTGTGCACAGGGAAAATAATTTTCAAAGGCAGAGAGCAGAATTCATAAAATAATGTACTTGTCTTAGCTCCGCTCAGATAAAGAATTTCCATTTCTTCCCTGCATGGACCTTATTTTTTCAGTTATTCTCTCATTAGCTCATTACATATGTCTCTTTAGTTTTAGTGGCTGCAATTAGAGGGTTACACAATGATGAAGTTATTAATTAATGTATATTCTTTATATAAATGTTAACATAATCCAGTGTAAAAACAAACTGCTAATTTATGTTTATGGTCCATTATGACATTAAAATATTTTTCATTTATCGTTGTGAAGGATCATTTTTCTTCTTCAGCTTCATTTCTGATCTGTAAATATATCAAACTTTAAAATTTGTCATCAAATTTTATTAAAAAATTTTAAACCTTTAAGTGTCATGGAAACTCTTCCAACCTCCTCCCTTTGTTGGGCTTGAGCTCAATAAGAACAAGTATCTAGTTCTAGGTCGGCTTTAGTGTTTGTGTAATAAACTTGTATAGGATTTTACTTTAAAGTGATGATAATGTAATTTATTGTACACAAAGTAATTCATTTGTTCTTTTTATATACAGGCAGCTATTTTCAGCTTCATCGCAAGCTTTCCTAAAGAGTCAAAAAGTACACAACTTCTTTCAGTGCATATCATCAGAATCTTTGCACAGTCTCAGTAAGAATTTTTATTTTTATTATGTTTTCTTTTAAAGTTTTTATTTTGTCATTTTATTTTAATCCGCATTCTCATCAGAACTACCTTGAAGTGTAATCAGGTGTCAATGATGTGCTTTTTGTTACATTTACAAAATATTGAAGTGCTTTTATCACAAATTATAATTAGTAGTGAGGTTTCGTTTCCCTTTGTGCTAATACTTCATACTAGCATTCAGTTTTTGAAACAAAGCTTTAGCAACTAATGTAAACCCTAATGTAAATATTCCCCAAATTTCCAAATGTATCCCTGTCTCTTAAAATGCTGACTTAACAATGAAAAAAATACATTTAAAAAAATTGAGGTACATGTTTTTCATCAGTAAAACTTTTACATAATAATAGTAGTTAAAATCTGTTATCCCACTGAATTTTCTTCTCTTCTGTTAACATTAATACTAGAGAGTATGGTGTTGCGTTACTGGTTAATTTTATGACTTCAGTGAAGAGTAAAAGCTGTTCTCCACTTGATTTGTGACCTTTTCTCATACTTAGGTTGTCTTTGATGATACTGCATCTATTGATGTAATTTTTCTTCTTTTTCTGTACTCTTTCTTTTAATAGATAAGTTTTAGCAACCATTTTATCAGTAAACTAGGGACAAGATGATTGCTGTTGTCTTCAAACATTGCTGCTGTAAAAGGGAGCATAAATTTTATTTCTTGGTTAAGCACATTACTTTAAACAAGCATATTCATTCACCTTTAAATATCCTTACCCAACCTTTGGTCCTTGCTTTTATTGACCAAATCTCCCACCAAGAAATTATAAGAAGACACACATTGTCCTAAAATTTGGCATCAAGTTTAAGGTACTGAAATTAAAATTTGGAAATTGCATGATTTTTTTTTCTGGGAACTTGATACTGTGCCTGAAATGAAGAACTTTCCAAATATCCCAACACATCTTTAGTTTTAGACAATTTGTATATTTACACTCATCATTAGATTTATTCATTTAATTAGATTGACATTTATTGAATACCCACTAGCTGTAAGCAAAGACACTGTCTTTGAACTTCGAACTAAGAACTACTTATAATGCCTTGTATATACATACTTTAAATTTTTAGGATTTAGAGCTTAAAGGGACTTCCGCATTTTAGTCTAATTATCATTTTATAGACCATGATAGTGGCCCAGAAGTTAAGTAACTTGCTCTGTATCATATTGCTTTTAAGTTGTAGACTCCCTCCATTTGCCTTACTTTACCACCTGTTTCCCTATACTTGAAATTCCCTCCACCACGGCTCTCCAGCTGATATAATACAGCAGCCATTTACTAAACTTCATCTGTTTGCAGAACCTTCTGCTAGGTATTAGGGGAACAGTCTGAGAAGGGCAGTTGAGACCCAGTTAGAGAACTATAATGCACAATAGCAAATAAACTACAAAAAAGTACTGCAACCCCCTACAGTATTCAGTAAAGGAGGTGACATTTGGACTTTAAAAAATAAATAGGGATTCAGAAGGCAAAAGCACCAGAGCTGAGGGGCATTGCAGGCTTGAGAAACAACTCCATCCAGGGTACAATGGCATGTGATTGAAGTGTGTGTTCAAGGGACAAAGAACTGTCAAGTCTGACTAAGGCGAGGTGTTATAGAACTTAGTTATAAGGGTCCTAGAATACTAGAGAGGGCATTTTCAACTTAACTCAAAAGCATTCAGGAGCTCCTGAAGGTTTGGAGCCAAGGAGTGGCACAGCCATACCTATGCATAAGAAAGATTATTCAGTCTGATTGAATTCAGTCAGTCTGATTGAAATATGTTAAGAACCCCTCTTATTAGGGTATTGCAGTGAGAGAAGGGGAGTTAATTTAGTTAAGTAACTAATAAATTAGTTAATAATAGACCTATACTGTATAGTAGCGTTTAGAATGGAGAGATCCAGCCAAGAAATATTGTAATGACAGAATCCATAGAATCTGATAAGAGGTGAGAAACCTCTTTTGCATTTGGGAGCCTAGATGGATGTTGATGCCACAGATCATAAATTATCATAAAGAAGCTTATATTTGAGAGAAAATATAAACTTGCTTTTGGATCTGTTCAGTTTGAGGTACATGTTTAGTTTGTATCTTTTTTTAAAAAGACAATTCAAATGTTACCTCCAGAAAGTCTCTGGTTCCTTCTTCTCTGCCTTCTCCATCCATTGCTATGTTTACATGAGTTATTTCACCCCACCATTCTTCCCTCTACTGATGTAGACTTCCATCTTCTTTTTACTTTAATAAAAAGTCTTTGTGATTTATTGTGACTGAAAAAACAATTTGCTGATGGCCATCCCTTTAGTGATGAGTCTTTCTGAACTTAGGTGGTCTTCAAATGAGACCGTTTGAGACCCTTATAATCCCTCCCTGGGCTCCATGAAGCTTTTCTAGCTTGGTGTAGCCTCTGTTAGAACTTGTACAATGCTCATCTGACCTTCAGGACTCAAAGTCATCTCTGTCTCATCATGAAGCGTCAAAGAAAGACTTCAGTAGAAGAATAACAGTACGCATTTGTATAGTACTTCAGTTTACAAAGGACTCAGAGCATTGCTGAGGCTCAAGTCCAATTGCATCATCTTCATTTTACAATAGAAATTAGAAAATAAAATGTCTGTAGAGAAATTCCATGTTTTTTATGAGTGGCACAGCCTTTCTGTTAAGCTTGAATGATCAACACCTTACCTGCATTAGCATGGAATTCGTGATGTCATTGTTTCCCAAATGAATTCTAGTTATCAGAGCCTTATCCATTAAATGAAGGCTTAATGCCTTGTGACCATTAGTGTTATTTGGGGAGACATCATAGGGCTTTAGCCCTTTGTATTTATTGAATAACAGCCAAGTGTGTAAAGGCTACAACTAACACCAGAACCCCCACCCTAACACCAGCACCTCTTGTCTTCTTTTTCTCTGAATTCAAGAAAGAAGAATTCAAATCCCAGCCCCTGTCACGTACTGCTACACTTTCTCTGACTTTAGTTGAGGGCATTTGTGGTAAGATCCCTCTCCTTCCCCACAGAACAATTCACCATCCTCCAGTTCTTCCTTTGTTTCAGACTGAGGAAGATGGGGGTCCTTCTGGCCAAGATAATTCCTTCAACTTGTGCTCTTTATCAGTTTTGGAGAGCTTGTCCTCATCATTGACTAGCCCTTTCCAATACTCACCCTATCTTTTGTTTTTTCATTATGAATTGGTTTCTTCTCTGCTCCCTACCCTTTCCTTACAAGCAGAAGCTATCAATATCCATAGGTAAACTCCTAGAAAAGATTCTCTATGTTCTACTTCTGCTTCAGATTTCTTTTCACAGTACTCAGCACACATTCCTTTCCACGCACTGTATAATCCAGACATACTGGCCTACTTGTTATTCCTCACAGAATGCTCCATCTCCTAACACTCTGCCTTTGTACTGGCCATCCCCATGGCTGGAATGCTCTCCTTCCTTACCTGCCTCTCAGTTTTTCTAGCTTTCTTCAAGATTCAATTTAAATTTAACGTACAGGAGACTTTTCCTTCTAAGATTACTTTCCATTTACTCTATTTAAGCCCTCAGTTAATGCTTCTTGCTTGACTAACTTCTATTTTGGCCCCATTTTTCCCTTTGTCCCTCCTTGCCAACCTCCCTCTCTTTCTCTTTTTCTCTTTCTCACACACACACACACACACACACACACACACACACACACACACACACACAAAATTTGTACCATTTATTTTGTTATGGTTATTGATATTTGTCACATCTCCCTCCCAGAAAAAGAATATTTGAAAGCAGCTTAAGTTTTTTTCCCCCCCTCTAATGGTTAGCAGAACCCTTGGCTTGGTTCACAGACATTTAAATAAATGCTTGCTAAATACCTGAAATCACTAATAATGAAAGAAATGTACATTTTTAAAAAATGCTTTACACCCAGAAAATTGACAAAAATGACAAAAAAATAAAAATTTTGTTAAAGTTGAAGGGATGGTAGGAAGACAGGCATATATCAGTTCAGCTGCAAACTGATCCACAAGTTCTAGAAAATAATTTAGAATTATATGAGAAAAGTGACTAAACTATTTATGTGTCCAGCACATGGTAAGTTCTTAATAAATGCTTGTTTACTTCATTCCTGTATCTACCTTCCTATGAGTGACCTTGAGTCAGTTTAACCTCTGTTTGCTTTCCTTTCCTCAACTTCAAGTGGGGATAATAACAGCACCTGCCTCTCAGAGTTGTCATGAGGATCCAATGAGATAATATTTGTAAAGCACTTAGTACAGTGTCTAGTGTTGTAGTAGATAGTATATAAATGCTTATTCCCTTCCCTTTCCCACCCCCCTTCCCGTACGTACCCTCCTTGATCCATTATTCCCCTACTGCATGTATACTCCAAGAAAAAAAACAAACAAACCAGAAGATTCAATACATACCAAAATTCTCTTGATGCTACATTTTATGTAAAATGTAAAAAAGGCAAAAATATAGAAATAAAGTGGGTGCCCATCAGTTGAGTTGGAAAAAAAGCATATGTGAGTAGAATTAAATATTCTTGTGTAATAAGAAATAACAAATATGAAGAAGTCAGAGAATGGTTTCTATGAACTGATAACAAAGATACAAATAATAAGCAGAGCTAGAACAGCTTGTATGATGACAGAAAAAAGGAAATGGAAGTAGCATTGTAAGATAGTCAAAATCTAAGTAATTTTGACAACCTTTATTGGTTTCAGAGAAAAAATGTGTGTGTGTGTGTGTGTGTGTGTGTGTGTGTGTGTGTATCACCATAGTTTTCCCTAGTATACCTTCACATGTTCCTTCCAGAAAAACATCCCATATAACAAATGATATGTTTAAGAGAAAAAAGAGGGGGGAAATCTGTATAACTGATTAGTTCATCAAAAAAAAGTCTAGAAATATGTGTGTCGTGCAGCACTTGTGGACCCTCCTACCTCTGCAAAGGACTGGACATGTCTTCTCTTATGTCTTTTTCCAGGCATGCTTGGTCCTTGAAATTTTGCAACATACACTTTTGATATTGTGTGTGGGTGCCTCTATGCATGATTCTTAATAGTATGACAATTCTTATTGTCATAGTCATCGTGTATCACTGTTTTCTCAGCTCTATTTATTTCTGCATTAGTCCAGGTAGATCTTTGCATGCTTCTCTTTATTCATCACTTCTTATTCCTTTACATTCATGTACCATAATTTATTTAGCCATTCCCCAACTGATGAGCATGTACTTTGTTTTTAACTTTTTACTATCCCCAAAAGTGCTGCTAAAAATATTTTAATGAATGTGAGGGCTTTCTTATTAGTGGTCTCCTTGGAGGTGTAAGCCTAGAAATTGACTGTCTGAGATAAGGAATATGTACATTTTAGTCATTTGCTTTCCAGATTCCAAATATTCAAATTTCTTTCCAAAATGTTTGTACTGATTCATAATTCTACCAACAGTGCACCAGTGTGCTTGTTGATTCTTCATATCTTTTGTCATCTTTGCCAGTTTGTAGGGTATGAAATAAAACTAAAAGATTGTTTTGATTTTCATTTCTCATTATTAGTGAGTTGGAGCGTTCTTTTCTGTGGTTGTTAATACTTTGCAGTTCTTTTGAAAACCATTCCTATCTTTTGACCACTTAAATACTGGGGAATAACTTTTGGTCTTACAACTTCCTAGGATTTAGTAGATAAGGCATAGTTAAATTGGAACAGATTGGTGGAGATAGTAGGTTGTAGGTAGTTGGTGAAACAATTTTTCACATATTTAATTTCTATAGATAGGAAACAGAGCCCCTGGTGTGCATTGTTAAATCTAAGAATTATATTAAGGCAGTAAATACTAAGTCACCTTATTTTTTATATGAACTTAATTATCAACAAACACAAACATTTCATTATACAATGCATAAGAAAGAGGATTGGAGAAAACAATTTTGTTTCCACTGTTTCGTGGAGTTTTTTAAGACTATATTAAATTTGTTAAGGTAGTAATGAAATTATCCTATTTATATTCCTTTCTGAACTTCTGTGTATGTTTATTTCTTTGTATTTATTGTATTTTTATAATGTTTTGTTGATGCTATTTTCTTTATTTTTTTTGCAACTACTTTCTAACCATCACCCCCAGAAAATCCTCTCTTAACATATTTGCATAGTATAGCAAAACAAATCAACACATTGGTAACTGAAAATTGCCTTCAGAAAATGGGTCTTATTCTGTGCTTCAGTTCTATCAGTTTTCTATAAAAAGTAGAAAGCATGCTACCATTGCTGTATTTATTATTTCCCTGGTTCTACTTTTTCCACTATGTATCAGTTACTTTGAATCTTCCCTTATTTCTCTGAATCCATATTATTATTTCACAGGAAGTTATTTCACTGGTACAAAGAATCCCCTAGTATGAAAATTCTCTCTTCCAGTGCAAGTCAGCCCCTTCTCTGCAACTTAGAGTCTTTCCTAGAGTATTGAGAGGTTAAGTGATTTGCCCTTGGATATGTGCCCAGTGTATGTCAGTCAACACCTGACCATATCTTCCTGAAGTGCGCACCAGACCTCTGTCCACCATACCCCATGACTTCCTTGTTATTTCTTATAGCATAGTCATGTTCTACCACATTCATCTGCTACCTTTTGTCCAGCTCTTCCCCAATTGGTGAATATTCATTTTGTTTCTGGTTATTTGCTAAACAAAAAGTGTTGCATTAAATATTTTTGTATGTATGAGTCTTTTCTCTGTCTTTGATCTTTTTTTTTTCCACTCACTCCTAGTAGTATCACTAATTGACAGAGTGTATGTAGACACTGAGGTGAAGAGAGCTCAAGTGACTTGTTACAGATGCTTGCACAGTGAGTGTGTCAGGCAGAGTTTAGACCCATCTCCTGACTCCATGTCCAGAACTTTAACTATCATGCCCTACTCCTTAAATTGTAGTCAAATAAATTTTGCTTCTGAAATTATTATGTTTTGTTTTACCTGGGGCAGAGAAGCTGCTTAAACCAGCTATGTATACAATATTAAGCTCCTGAGATAACATAGTCCATTTTCAAGTGATTGTTTTTGCCAGTAGAAATTTATTTTGTCTTCTTCTTAATTTCTACTTCTATGTATCTGTCCCTCATGAATAGTTTCTAGTTTTCTATGTCTATAGAAACTTAGTTCTTTTCTAAAATTTCTAATTTTCTTAAAACATTTCATGGAATTGGTTATTTCCTGCAGGTAATTTGCAGCCTTCTTTAAAGGCATCTAAAATACCAGAACACTTAAAGGAAGATAGTTCTGAAGCTTCAAGTCAGGAGGAAGGTGGGTAAAGAAAAAGAAATTGAGTCTGGGCCACAAATCATAACTTTTTTGAAGCAACTAACATAAATTTAATGCCTCTGGTTCAAAAGATTGATTGCAAATTGTTGAAAATTTGACAGCTTATAAAGGAAATTAGTTTGAGCATTGAATTTAGGTGAGCAGAGGAGGCTAGGAAGAAAAGCAGAAAAAACCTTTGATATCTAACATTCATACAGGGCTTTCGAGTTTGCAGTGTGCTTTTCATGCTCTCTTATTTGAGCCTTAAAACGACCATAGTTAGGCTCTATGTGCGGTGATATCCTTTTTTAACGTAGGAAGAAACAGGCAGAGATTGTGATTTGTCAGCTGTCGCCTGTGTGAGTGTCAAAGGCAAGATTCAAACACAGGTCTTTTTCTGATCAGCCCTTTTTCCACTTAGAAATCTTCATTGACCTTCTCATGACATAACTTCCTTTTGCTGCTCTGTAGTTAGGTTCAGAATATATAAATGACAGCTTTTCCCAGAGATTTTACACTAAGAAATGTCCAGTGTTTAGGTTATTGAATATAATAGAACATTATACTTAGAAAATGGAGTGGCCCCCGTTCTCTCAACCATGTTACTGATATAACCTTTGTCTCTTTTTCCTAAGAGCATTTAGTGAACTACGTTACTGATGAGCTTTTTGGTTTATTTTTTCATTAGATGTTTTACAACACACAACAGTCCACAAGAAACATACTGGAAAGGGTCCTGTAATGAAGTAAGTACTTAAATTTTTTTAAATATGGTTTTTCGATGTACTTTTGATCAATATTCCAGTGATTCTAAATATGTTCTGTTTATTCATTATTAATGATAGTATTTTATTTGGAGCAAAAAAAATTTCTGTTCCATTAATAAATGATGTTTTCAGAATTTCAAAAGCATAATTTAGGTATATACTTCTTTCCTAGGACTGTGACACTGTTTCCATCTCATTTTCTGAATAATGAAAACATGATGCCTTAATTTTTTTTCCTTAGTAGTTAAACTTGGGACAAAATGACTTCTAAATTTAAATACATTCCTCCACTTCATAGTCATTTTCTTAATGTTGTGGTGATTGAGAAACAGGGTTTTCAGTTATTTTCTAACCTTATTTGATGATTCAGAAGTCTGAAGATCAGGCAGTTATTTATATTGAATTATTTAATCTTTAGAGCTGGCTAAGATCCAAAACACTTTTTCAAATGAAGAAACAATCGTAGCAAGTAGACTAAGACAAGGGTGGGGAACCTGTAGCCTCAAAGCCATGTGTGGCCTTCTAGATCCTTGGATATGACCTTTCGACTGAGTCAAAGTTTTACAGAAAAAAATTCTTTTATTAAGGGAATTTGTTCTATGAAATTTGGATTCAGTCAAAGGGCTGCACTTGAGGGCATAGAGGGCCACATGAGGCCTCAAATCCCTGATCTAAGATAATACAGCTACTTAGTGTCCAAAGATCTTATGGGTCTTCTGGCTCTGAGTTCAGTATTCTGTTCATTAAGAACTGGTTATGATATTCAAATCCAGCCATAGATTGGGCAGTTTGTTTTCTCTAGGAGTCTATGTTTTTAAAATTTTCAGTTGCCAAATTTTCTAATGTTTGCTTTGAATTTTATTAACATGACACCGCTGACAGTCTCAGAGTCTAAGAACTAGGAAGGGGTTTGGCAAACATGCTTTGGATGTAGAGAAAATTTAAATAAAGCAGCTTTATCTGTAGATAAGAATGATGAAAAACTGTAGTAGATTAATAGCTAGCTCTAGATTCAGGAGGCCTGGGTTTGACTCATACTTCTTGCAGACAGTGGCTAAAGAAGTTACATAAACTCTTCAAGTTCCAGTTAACTTGACAAGACATGAAGTTGCAGAAGAATTGCAGATATGCAGGAGTGTCAAGGAGCTTATTTAGAGTGTGCTCCCAATGAAGTTGTTGGTCCTGATCAACAGAACTTTACAATTGGATATTCTGAAAAACTCAGCATTTGTTCATTAATGTAGTCCTTTAGATTACTTTATCCCAGGTATACTTTGAAAGGGGAAGATGTTCAGAGAAGTGTAAGTTATCAAATGGGAGTAATTTCATTGAATTCGCTTTTTACCTTCTGTTCTTCAGATATATCAAAGTGAGGAGAATAAGTGAAATCTGTTGATTTCTCCTTGCTAGTCATGGGAAAAGTCTTTACTATCCTTATATCTCTTATTTTTCTTCCCTTTCCATCCCTCTTGCCCTCCCTCCCTCATTTCAGTACTTAGATGTATTATCATAAGTGTTGGTCTTGGCTTTTGCAACAGAAGTTTTTATAGAACTAAGCTTGTTTGGGAGAGAGGGAATATAATACATGTCCATTCATGAATAACCAGTAATTAACTTCATGACCCTACTTTATCTCTTCCTTACTCCCCTTTTTCAGCCCATACTTCTTTTTGGAGACAGATGATAATAGAAGATACTCAATATCTCCTTCACACTTGCCCAAACTTCTACTTTTTTTCATGTATATAAAAAGAAAAACTTTATGTGACAATTTAAGCATAATTTCCATTAAAAGAAACCTTTAAAATATTCATTTTCTCCTCAAGCAATTGTAGTTTATGAAAAGCAAGTACAGTAATGACTTATTTATCTAATTTTCTTAGAAAATTAACTTTCCATGTGAATGAAGATTACTCTTTAACTTTTTTTTTAATGTTTTAAGGTATGTTATTTTTTGATTTTTTTAATTTTAATAATATGAAATTTTTACAAAGATCAGTTATATACAGTAGATATATATGTAGATTTCCAAGGTGCATATATTATATGTATGTGTGTATATATATATGCATGTATATGTATATTTCCAAGATTAGTCAATAACAGATGACAATGTGATATTCCTAAGGTGTGACTATGTCACTGCCTTGCTCAATCAACTCCAGTGACTCCTTCTGCCTCTAGGATAAATACAAACTTTGCCATTTGATTTTTTTTTAATTTAACTTTTAACATTCATTTTCACAAAATTTTGGGTTCCAAATTTTCTCCCCATTTCTCCCCTCCCCCACCCAAAAACGCTGAGCATTCTAATTGCCCTTATCACCAATCTGCCCTCTCTTCTAACATCCCTCCCTTCCCTTGTCCCCATCTTCTCTTTTGTCCTGTAGGGCCAGATAACTTTCTGTACCCCATTACCTGTATTTCTTACTTCCTAGTAGCAAGAACAAAACTTGACAATTGTTCCTAAAACTTTGACTTCCAACTTCTCTTCATCCCTCCCTCCCCACTCATTCCCTTTGGGAAGGCAAGCAATTCAATATAGGCCCTATCTGTGTAGTTTTGCAAATGACTTCGATAATAATCGTGTTGTAAAAGACTAACTATATTTCCCTCCATCCTATCCTGCCCCTCATTGCTTCTGTTCTCTCTTTTGATCCTGTCCCTCCCCAAGAGTGTTGACTTCTAATTGCTCCCTCCTCCCATTGCCCTCCCTTCCATCATCCCCCTCACCCTGCTTATCCCCTTCTCCCCCACTTTCCTTTATTATAAGATAGGTTTTCATACCAAAATGAGTGTGCAGTTTATTCCTTCCTTTAGTTGAATGTGATGAGAGTAAGCTTCATGTTTTTCTCTCTCCTCCCCTCTTTTTCCCTCCACTGAAAAGTCTTTTGCTTGCCTCTTTTATGAGAGATGATTTGCCCCATTCCATTTCTCCCTTTCTCCTCCCAACATATTTCTCTCACCACTTAATTTCATTTTTTTAAGATATGATCCCATCCTATTCAATTCACTCTGTGCTCTGTGTGTGTGTGTGTGTGTGTGTAATCCTACCAACTACCCAAATACTGAAAAGTTTCAAGAGTTACAAATATTGTCTTTCCATGTAAGAATGTAAACAGTTCAACTTTAGTAAGTCCCTTATGACTTCTCTTTGCTGTTTACCTTTCCATGTTTCTCTTCATTCTTGTGTTTGAAAGTCAGATTTTCTTTTCAGCTCTGGTCTTTTTCATCAAGAATGCTTGAAAATCCTGTATTTCCTTGAAAGACCATTTTTTCCCCTGAAGTATTGTACTCAGTTTTACTGGGTAGGTGATTCTTGGTTTTAGTCCTAGTTCCTTTGACTTCTGGAATATCCTGTTCCATGCCCTTCGATCCCTTAATGTAGAAGCTGCTAGATCTTGTGTTATCCTGATTGTATTTCCACAAAACTTGAATTGTTTCTTTCTAGCTGCTTGCAATATTTTCTCCTTGACCAGGTAACTCTGGAATTTGGCCACAGTGTTCCTAGGAGTTTCTCTTTTTGGGTCTCTTTCAGGCGGTGATCTGTGGATTCCTTGAATACTTATTTTGCCCTCTGGTTCTAGGATCTCAGGGCAGTTTTCCTTGATAATTTTATGAAAGATGATGTCTAGGCTCTTTTTTTGATCCTGGCTTTCAGGTAGTCCCATAATTTTTAAATTGTCTCTTCTGGATCTATTTTCCAGGTCAGTTGTTTTTCCAATGAGATATTTCACATTATCTTCCATTTTTTCATTCTTTTGGTTTTGTTTTGTGATTTCTTGGTTTCTCATAAAGTCATTAGCCTCGATCTGTTCCATTCTAATTTTGAAAGAACTATTTTCTTCAGTGAGCTTTTGAACCTCCTTTTCCATTTGGCTAATTCTGCTTTTGAAAGCATTCTTCTCCTCATTGGCTTTTTGAACCTCTTTTGCCAATTGAGTTAGCCTATTTTTCAAGGTGTTATTTTCTTCAGCATTTTTTCTGGGTCTCCTTTAGCAGGGTGTTTACTTGTTTTTCATGCTTTGCTTGCATGTCTCTCATTTCTCTTCCCAGTTTTTCCTCCACCTCTCTTAACTCGATTTTCAAAATCCTTTTTGAGCTCTTCCATGGTCTGAGCCCATTGAGTGGGCTGGGATACAGAAGCCTTGACTTCTGTGTCTTTCCCTGATGGTAAGCATTGTTCTTCCTCATCAGAAAGGAAGGGAGGAAATACCTGTTCACCAAGAAAGTAACCTTCTATAGTCTTATTTTTTTTTTCCCTTTTCTGGGCATTTTCCCAGCCAGTGACTTGACTTCTGAATATTCTCTTCACACCCACTTGGCCTCCAGATCCTCCCAGCCAGTGCTTGGGGTCTGAGATTCCAATGCTGCTTCCCAGCCTCAGGGCTTTGGGCGGGGGCAGGGCTGCTATTCAGTGTGAGATTAGGTTCAGCTGCTCAGGTCAGGGCAGGGCCAACTCACAGGGCTCAGTTCCCTCAGGGGGTTTATGCAGAGACCTTCAACAATGGATCCGGGCTCCTGCCTGCTTGGGGAGCCTGGGTCTGCTCCCACCTCCTCTGCTGCCTCCCGAGGGGGCCTGAGTTATGGGGGCACCCCACTCCCTTCTGAACCCGCCAAAGAGACCCTCTCACTGACCCTTGTCACCTGTGGGTGAGGGACCTGCGCTGCTGCTGGAGATTCTGTCCCTGAAGCCTGCTCAGATCTGCTCCTCTCAGCGCCACGCGGCCAAGGCAGGGCTGGGCTCGCTCCTGGGTCCACAGCGCGAAGGACCTTTTGAGAGAGGTTTTCTCGGCTCTCTGGAACAGAAATCTCGTCTGTTCTGTTGTTCTGTGGCTTCTGCTGCTCCAGAATTTGTTGGGAGTTCTTTTTTACAGATATTTTATGGGCTGTGGGTTCGGAGCTAGCATATGTGTGTCTTTCTACTCCGCCATCTTGGCTCCACCCCTATGTCCAGAATCTTAGCAATTACCTCTCCACAGTCACCTAGCCTCCAGTTCCTCCAAGTCAGCACTAGGGGCTGATTTTCAGATAAGCTGGTTGGGCAGGGCTGCCATTCAGTGTGAGACAAAGACCATTTCTGCCAGGTCCTCCACCCAGGGTGAGGTAAATCTCAGCTCTTCAGTGCTCCCAGGGTGTTTTACGCTCCAACAACAAGTGGTTTGTAAGCGCTGCTGTGCACCCTCTGTGGCTGCTGCCTGCTGCTGGAGCTATGGGAAGACCCTTCTCTCTTCTTGGCCAGCTGATAAAACCCTGTCACTGACCTTTGGTGTCTGTGGGTTGAGGGATCTGAGGACCTGCTGCTGTGACTGGAGATTCTGCCCCCAAGGTGTCCTCCTCCCAGAGTCTCGTGGTGCCTTGCTGCCTGGTTAAGTCTGGACTGGGCTCTGCTCAGCATCTGGCGCAACCAATGTTTCCATGGGCCTTTCAGGTCACCCTGGGCTGGAAATCTCCTCCACTCTGTTGTTGTCCACTTCTGCTGCTCCAGAATTTGTTGAGAGTTCCTCTCTACAGGTATTTTGTGGGCTGTGAGGGGAGACCCTACGTAAGTGTGTCTTTCTAGTCCGCCATCTTGGCTCTGCCCCCCCACTCTTTAACTTTATTTGATCAATCATTTTTGATAAAGGTTTTTCTAAAATGCCTTACATGCTTCTCTACACTATTCAGGCATGAATACTATGTAAGTGACATGTTAGTGAAATCCTGAAAAAGCTGATCTTACTTTGACCTTTGTACCTATTAAGGTAGAATAGACAAGCTTTTTAAAATAATTGCAAACTTCCACTGATTTTTGTATACTGATGAAGGAGGATGATGGTTCAGATAAACTGAAACAAAAAATAAAGATGTTCCTTTGTCTTGTTTTTGTTAATTGTTTTTTACTTAACACTTTTATTTTAACCAAAGACTTACAAATCATATCACATAATGGACAGTTTAAAGATACCCCAGAAGTCATCTCATCCAACTCTTAACTGAGCCTGTCATTCCTACAGTGCCTCTAAGAAGTTCAGCCTCATCTCCAGAGGCAAACCACCTCATAATAGCTGGAATTGTCAAGAATTTTTTCCTTATCAAGCAAGAGTCTAACCCACTATTCCTAGTTCTGTCCTTTGGAATGAAGCAAAATCAGTATTCGCTTTCATATGCTATTCCTAAGAGTAATTCAAGTCAACTATTCTGTCCCTGTTGTTTGTTCATTCCAGGTTTAAAATGTTGTAACTGATTCTCATGCAATGGTTTTTCAGGCTCCTCACTCTCCAGGCTGCCTTCTAGGAGCATTCTAGTAGTTTTTCTTTGTGTTTCCAAAAATGTGCTGCCTCGAACTGAACAAACATTTAGGAGAAATTCTAAATACAGCTGCAGAATAAGAGGCTGCTCTTATTCTGAACAAAATTCTTATTTTTAAAAATTTTAAGGTACTTTCTGGTGCCTTTTTTTTTTTTAAATCACATTCATTTCTGAATATCTCTTTGCCCCCACCATTCCCCAGTAAGCCATCCCATGTAAAAGAAAAAAATCTCAGAATTTGAGATTTGGAAGGGAACGACCTCAGTGGCACTCTGTCTAGTTCTGACTTTTCAAAGGACTCACCATTGAAACTTTTCAGGTAAATGGTCATATAGCCTTGACTGAAAACCTAGGGGAAGGAAACCAGCCACATTCTCTCATTTAGGCCAGTTCACTTGTGGAAGCTTTAGTTGTCACAAAGTTGTTTTTTCCTCCTTGACACCAAACATAACTTGGCCCCTTGGCACTTCTAGCCCATTGTTCTTGTTTCTGCCTTCTGGGACCAAACATAGTTTAATACCTCTTCCACATGACAGCAGCCTACAGGTAATTGAAGGTTGCTGTAATGGTCCCCATGCTAAGCAATCTCAGTTCCTTCGACTGATCATCCTTTGACATAGACTCAAAGTTCTTCATTGTCCTGGTTGCCCTCCTGGATGCTCTTTAGCTTACCAGTATCCTTTGTGAATTGTGGTATCCAGAACTGAACACAGACCTTCAGGTTGGGCTTGATAAGAGCTGAGTACAATGTAATTGTCACCTCCCTCTTCCTAGAATCTTCCTCACTTCATACATCCCAAGATCACATTAGCTTTTTCCCAAGATCACATTAGCTTTTTGGCTTTACCTCACAAGGCAGATTGATTTACCTTGCAGTCCACCGGAAACCCCAGTTGTTTTTTGTTGTTGTTGTTTATTAATTTAATCCTTGACTGAGTTGTAAAATGTAATAATGTCTATGTTTTATCGTATTTTCATTGTATTAAAAATTTCCTAATTATATTTTAATCCAGTTCAGGCTGTACTCAGAAGTGTTGTGACCCCATGGGCCATATGTTTAATACCTCTACTCTAACCCATCAAGATCCTTATGGATCTTGACTATATCTGCATTTTGGCTATTTCTTCCAGCTTCATGTCATTTGCACAGTTAATGAGCTTGCCATCCAGGGCTTTATCCAAATTATTGCTAAAACTTTTAACATAACAGGGCAAATCACATATTCCTTCATGATACCATGGGCCACAGCATGCAAGGTTCTTCTGTCCTCCACTGTCTGCTGAAATCTGTCCACGCTGGGATGTTGAACAGATTTCCTTGGATTTGAACAGATATAATTCTGTCATTTTTGAGTTTGTACTGTTTTTCTGTACCTTTTATTGACTGTGACTGCCACTCCATTTCTTCTAAGGGATTCTTACCCACAGTGCTATATGTAACAACCACCTGAATTAAATTCCCCCATTCCTCTTTATTTAAGTTCACTGACCCCCAGGATGTCAGTGTTTCATCTTTCTGTCTTCTGTTTGATCATCTACAGCTTACTTTGTTCAGAGATTTGACATTCTAGCTTCCTGTGCAATACTGATCTTTACAGCACTGAACCTTCCTTTCACCCCCAGACACATCCACTGCTGGCTTCCTTTGACTCTGGCCCAGCTGCTTCATTCTTTCTGCAGCTACTTGCAGTTGTCCTCTGCTCCTCCCTAGAGATGTGCTGGACACCTTCTGACCTGATGAGAAACTCAGCTTCCGGTGTCATATCTTTTATCATTTTTATACTGTTCGTGGGGTTTTCTTGGCAAAGACATTAAAGTGATTTGCCATTTTCTTCTCTAGTGGATCACCTTTTGTTAGAACTCTCCTTTATGACCTTTTTGTCTTGGGTGAACCCTGTACATCATAAGTCATAGTTTCATTGAGCTACATAAGTCCCTTGACCATGACATGGCAATGGTCCAGGAGAGGGATCTTTTATTAATGCACTCAATATTTATATTCATTTTTGGAGGAGTATTTTGTCACTGAGTTGACATAAAGCTTGCAGCTGACTAAAATCTTTACTTTTTTCTTAACAAATTGTCTAAATTCCTCTTCTGTGTTTATTTTTAAAAGGGAAAAATAAAACTTTATCCTTCTAAAATTCTTATTAGATTTGACCTGTCTTTTAGATTTTTGTTTTGTCATTTAAAGCATTAACTTTCTCTCTTATCTTTGTATCATTCACAGCTTTACTAAATGTGCTTTTATCCAAGTGATTGATATTTTAACATAAGATGAGGCCATAGATGGTTATGTGGCATTCTTTAGGTTAGCACTGCTCTACTGATCTTGAGATCTGGTTGTGAAACCAGCTCTCAGTCTAGTTGACTATACTATATTATCCATTCAACATCTCCCCACTTTTTTTTTTTTACAAGGATATAATGAGAGAATTTGCCGAGGGCCTTGCTAAAATCCAGATTTGCTGCGTCTGCAGTATTCTTCTGGTCTACCAGTCTAGTAACCCTATAAAAAAGGAAATAAGGTTAGTTTGGCATGATTTATTCTTAGTGAACCCATTCTGGTTCACAGTGATTGCCATTTGACATTCTGAAGTATCATTAGCCATTCCTTTGATGACTTAGAGAAATTGGAAGGACCTAGCACATGGTCTGACTTCCTAATCCATTCTAGCGTGCTTATTTATTCTGTCCCTTTTCTCTTCCTAGGATGGCCAAGGACATCTCAGATAAAAGTAAAGGATTATTTATAAGCAACTCTGTATTTTTCACTCTGTTTACTTGCTGCTGTACAGCTTTTTTCACATACAGCAGAGCACAATGGTAAATGTGTAATAAATGCTAAATGCTTGATGGATACTTTAGATTTTTAAGGGTTGAGAGGCAATTAAATATTTGGGTACTACAAAAGAAAACTCCAGAAAAACATTAAATTATGCAAGAAAAATTACTTAAATTATTTTCATCCTTGGATCCACCCATATTATGGAATATATACCTCAAGGAGGTCAAAGACAAACAGATTCCTTACATACCAGATATTTAGAGTAATACTTTTTATAGCAGTAAAAAGTATTGTCCATTGATTAAGGAATGGCTGAAAAATTATAGTGTGTGAATGGAATGGAATGTTATTATATAATTATTAAATCATCAAGCATTTATTAAGCCCTATATCTATATACCAGGCATTATGCTAAGCTCTGAGAATGCAATAAAAAAAGCAAAACCCATCCCTATTTTCAGTAACTTACATTCTTTTTTTTCTTTTTCTTTTTGCTACACATTTGATTTTTAATTAATTTTTGGTCATTACATGTTCAGAAATCTTTTGCTGTTGTCACATTTTTCTTTTCTTTTTTTATAGTTTTATTTATTTATTTATTTTTAGGTTTTGACATTTCCACAAAATTTTGAGTTCCAATTTTTCTCCCCATCTCTCCCCTCCCTCCACCCCATAACACCTTGCTTTCTGATTACCCCTTCCCTCAATGTGCCCTCCCTTCTATCACACCCCACCTTTCTCTTATCCCCATCTTCTCTCTTTTCTTGTAGGGCAAGACAAATTTCTATGCCCCAGTACCTGTATTTCTTATTTCCCAGTTACATGCAATAACAATTCTCAACATTTGTTTCTAATACTTTGAATTCCAACTTCTCTCCCTTCCTTCCTCCCCACCCATCCCCACTGAGCAAGCAATTCAATACAGTCTGTACGTGTGTAGTTATGCAAAAGACTTCCATAATAGTCATGCTGTGAAAGACTGTATTTCCCTCCATCCTATCCTGTCCTCCATTTATTCTAATCTCTCTTTTGACCTTGTCCCTTCCCCAAAGTGTTTACTTCTGATTCTCCTTCCTCCCATTTGCCCTCCCTTCTATCATCCTCCCCACATCCCACTTATCCCCTTCTCCCGTACTTTCCTGTAGTGTAAGATAGATTTTCATACCAAATTGTGTGTGCTGTTGCTCCCTCATTAAGCTAGATGTGATGAGAGTAAGCTTCACTTTTTCCCTCTCACCTCTCCCTTTTTCCCCCTCCATTGAAAAAGCTTTTTCTTGCTTCTTTTATGAGAGATAATTTGCCCCATTCCATTTCTCCCTTTCTCCTCCCAATATATTCCTCTCTCACCCCTTAATTTTATTTTTTAGATATCATCCCTTCCTATTCAACTCACTCTGTGCCCTCTGTCTATATATATATGTATGTAGTCTCTCCAACTAACCAAATACTGAGAAAAGTTTCAAGAGTATCAAATATTATCTTTCCATGTAGGAATGTAAACAGTTCAACTTTAGTAAGTCCCTTATGATTTCTTTTTCCTGTTTACATTTTCATGCTTCTCTTGATTCTTGTGTTTGAAAGTCAGATTTTCTATTCATTTCTGGTCTTTTCATCAAGAATTCTTGAAAGTCCCCTAGTTCATTGAATGACCAAATTTTCCCCTGAAGTATTATACTCAGTTTTGCTGTGTAGGTGATTCTTGGTTTTAGTCCTAGTTCCTTTGCCTTCTGGAATATCCTATTCCAAGCCCTTCGATCCCTTAATGTAGAAGCTACCAGATCCTGTGTTATCCTCATTGTATTTCCATAATACTCAGATTATTTCTTTAATAGCTTACATTCTAATGAGAGAAAACCACATATGTAAATTAATACATAGAGAATCAATATAAAGTAAATGGGATATAGCTTTAGAAGGGAATGCATTGGTAGCTGAGTGGAGTAGAAAGGACTTCCTACCGTAGAAGTAATTTTAATTTGGTGTTAAAACCAGGACTTCTAAGAGTTAGAGGTGAGGAGGGCAGAGTGTTACAGGCATGGTGGGTAGGCAGTTCCAAGACATGGAGACAGGAGATGCGTGTGAAGAACAAGTAGATTTAGATTGTAAATTGCATGGAGAAATGTATTAAAAGATGGGAAAGATTAGAAGGGGCCACATTGTGAGGAGCTTTAGAAGCCAAGCAGAGAAGTTCTTATGTTTACCCTTCAAGGGAATAGGAAATCATTGGAGCTTATTGAAGAGGGGGTGACATAGTAAGATAAGCAGTTTAGGGAAATCACTTTGGCAAAGTGTGGAGGATGGATTGAAGTGGAGAGAGACTTTTGAGGTAGAGAGTAATTAGGAGGTTATTCTTGGAGTCCCATTGAGAGATGATGAGGGCCTGATCTATAGTGGCAGTTTTGTGAGTGGAAGGGGAAGGTGGTGGGGCTAAAATGTAAGAGATGTTGTAGAAAAAGAAATCACAAGATTTTGATAACTGATTGGGTATGTGAGACCAACAAAAATTAGTCAAGGGTGACATCAAGTCTGTGAACCTGGATGGAATAGGGAAATTCAGAACCAGGATGGGTTTTCAGAGAAAGATAATTAAAAGTTTCATTTTGGACATGCTGAGTTTGACATGCCTATGGGACATCCAGTTTAAAGTGCTCAATGGACATTATCATTGTATATCAGAAATATGAGGACTTCAGAGAAATATAGGAAGTCTTGTATGAACTGATGAAAAATAAACAGAGCAGAACCAAGAGAAAACTATAGTCACTAAAATAAAACATAGGCAAATAAAAGGCAGCTGAACTCATGTGCCAGATTGATTTCAAAGGACAGATTATGAAATAAGTAAACTTTCCTCTTCAGAATGTCCAAGAACTAGAGACAAAAATTAGAGAGAATGTGCAACCATTTGTTGTATGTGCTGTTATATGTTGCTGTATTGGTTGTTGGCTGGCTTAACTTTAGTGACAGGAGGACATTCTATGGGGTCATAGATAGTGGGGGAGGTACTTGTGGTGTAAAAAAACCAAATATTAATGAAACTTATTTTTAAAAAGAACAGGGGGGAAAAACTATCAAACCTTCCCTTCCACTTTCTGCTGATCTACAGGATATAGGAGTAAATAGATGTTGATCATCGTTAACAAATGAATTACATAGGCAAAGAAAATATCGTGAAAGAAACAAAAGATTTCTTGAAGGATGGATAAATTATCCCTTCAGTTATCCTCTTGTGTCAGTAGCATATATTGTCTGAGTTTGTTTGAGTTAGTAAACCTGGGGAAAATAAGAGCCTGGCTTCTATTCTTTTCAATTTTTGTTAAAGTGCTAGCTAGAGTAATGCAGCAACTTTGTACCTCCAGAATTCCAAATTGAAATTATTTAAATGATTCAATATATTTTTCTTTTTAGACCATGCAATTATCTGAAGAGTGATTCATATCAAAATTGTGTTTGTTCCTTCACCCAGGAAAGATTTTCTTAATATAATACCGAAAATTATAGTTCTTGAGTCACCTTTGCTTTTAAACATAGAATTTTAACATTTTAAACATAGAATCAAGGAATTAAGGAATGGAAGGGATCTCAATAGTACCTCGTACAGCCCTTTATGAAGCCCTTACATTTTTTTTCCCCTGTGGGGAGAAAAAAAGGGAACAGAAGAAGCTAATGTAAAGAATGAAATAATAAAGAAATAGTGAAATAAAAACATTTTCTACATGAGTAAAATGGCTCCAGTGAAGAACTGAACTCATACTTGGATTTTTTGGTGCTTGCATTGGTATGTTTAGACTCCACAAATACATGATGAAGGCAATAGGCATCAGGTGTCTATGACACTAAAGTTGAGACAACTTTGCTGCATCAGAAAGAAAGAACATTGGTCTAGAATCTGAGGCTGCCCTACTTCCTGCTTTTACCACTGGTTATCTGAGTCATCTTGGATAATTTATTCAACTTTACTTTGGTCTCAATTTCCTGATTGTTAAAATTAGAATACGAGCATGCTGTTGTTGAGTATGGGAATAGATCGTTCCTAAGGTTATTGCAGTTCTAAAAATCTGATTCTATAATTCATAATTTTAAGGAAACTCAAAAGTAAGACATTGATTAGAGAGCCAACCTTGGAGTCAGAAAGCTCATGTTCATGTCTGCTTGCTGACTTATTATAGTTGTGAGAACACAGGCACATCACTTAATCTCCTTGTCAGTATCCCAGATAGCATTTAAGAGTAAGTGGCCAATTTACTTTTGTTGGAAGATGTTGTTACTCTGTGTGAATCCCATAGCAGTAAAATCCCAAACTTAAAAAAGTTCTTAAGGATAACATTTTTTTCCTTCTAAGTACCCAATCAACATCAGTCAACAAGAGAATTTATTATGAAGAAAGGCAAATGAGTCTCTACCCTCACAACATCTTCACATTTTAACGAAAGATATCATTTCTAATAACGAGGTACATGATATGTACAGAGTAGATGAAAGGTAAATCTCAGAAAAAAGGTAATAGCAGCTTAGAAGGACCATATGCAGAAATGCCATATTCAGAAAATGAGATTTGAGCCAAGTCTTGAAGGAGGCCAGGGAAACAAAGACATAGAGGAAAGGCAGGAAAAGCATTCCATACATTTGTGACAACCAGTAAAAAAAAGCATGGAGGAGAGGACCTTTTAGCCTCCTTGGTCCAGTAATTTCGTGGTCCTTGGATGACTCCACTCTAAGACCCGATCTCTAGAGAAGATGATAACCTAACTTAACTCATTCCTTAGTGATTAACACCCCTTTATATTCTTCCCATGCCAGGGATTCTGAACCCCCAGTTTCTACTGAAACTGCTCTCTCCTAGTTAACAGTGATCTGTGGCCTTTTTTCTTTTTTTTAACTTTGAAAGCTTTTGACACTCTTTGTCACCTTCTCCTTAATACTTTCTTCTTTCTAGGTTTTCATGGCACTGCTTTCTCCCAGTTCTCCCTCTACCTGTTTGACCATGATTTCTCAGTATCCTTTGTTGCATCTTCATTCAAACCACACTCACTAATCAAGGCTTTAGCTGAAACCTCTTCTCCCTATTTCATTAATATTTTGCTTAGTGATATCATCAGTTCCCATGAGTTAAATTATCTTTATATATGTGATTCTTAGAGCTATTTGTCCAAACCTGATTTCTCTCCTGACCTCCAATCTCACATCTCCAACTGCCTTTTGGATATCCTTGTAGACACTTAAACTCAACATGTCCAAAGCTAAATTCCTTATCTTCCCCCAGGACACTAGCCTCTTCTTATTACCATTGAGAGTACCATCATCCTTCCAGTTTTTGCCTAGGCTTGCAAAAGTGACATCCTACACTCCTTGCTTCCCCCCATATCTAGTCTCTCACCAAATACTATTGATTCTATCTTCATAACATATCTAGTATATATCCCCTTCTCTTTTGACCATTACTACCCTAGTGCCTCACACTTGAATTATACTATTCCCATTGGTCTCTGCCTCAGGTCTCTTCCTCACTCCATTCCATCCTCCACTCAACCATCAAATTGATCTTCCCAGAGCTCAGGTCTGATCATGTCATACAACCACCAACTTCCCCACAAAAAAACTCCAGTGGCTCCCTGTTACCTCTAAGATAGAATATAGTCTCAAGACTCCCCTCTGAAAAGCCTCACCAGCCTGATTTCCACACTGATTACCCCCATTATATTTCCCCTACACCAGCCAATCACAAGCTCATCTCTTCCTCCAGTAGAGCATATGGAAAAAAAGCCTATTTTTTTGCATCTTTATATCCTAAAACAGGGGCACCTAGGTGGTGCAGTGGATAAAGTACTGGGTCTGGAGTCAGGAGATTTGAGTTCAAATCTAGCCTCAGATGCTTACTAGCTTTCTGACACTGGCAAATCACTTAACCTTGTTTGCCTTAGTTTCCATGTGGAAAAGGAAATGACAAACCCCTCCACCATCTTTGCCAATAAAACCCTGATTGGAGTCACCAAGAATCAGACACAACACAACTGAAACACCTGAACAACAGCAAACCCTAAAACATTTAAATTTTGACAAGATAAAATTGTCTTTCTAAAATACCTCACATAATATAGACATTCAAGCTTAATACTGCTACTTACTGTCTTTTTCAAAGGTAGTGATGGATTAAAGTCTAGAAAATGCCTTCCTTTTTTTATGATTAAATTTAGGAAATGATGAACATGCTTATACCAAAAGGCTAGAGTAATAGAGTATCTATGTATACACACTTTTTAAAAATTCATTTTTACACACTTAAAGTTATTTACAGAACTTTAATTCAATAAATGTCTTATTTTATGAAGGAAAACATTTTATTCCTCTTTCCTTTGGATATCTGTGTTTGACAAATTAAACAAAACTGGGAGCCCCATTGACACTTTTAGGAACCTCTTTCAAAAGGATGTGTAGATATAACCTCTATTCATCCTAAAACTTTGGAAGAGTACTTAGAATGAACGTTGGACTTAAGAAAATAAATGTATAATGGACTAATTTCCTATGAAACTTTAAAGGACTATATAAGTTGTTTTTTAACATATATACATATGTGTACATATATATGGACATAGATATGTGTGTGCATATACATAGGTGTACATTGTGTATGTATATATGTTGTGTGCATATCTATGTATATATGTCTGAAAGTAGTACTTCTAACACAATCTTTCTGGATTTGAAGCTAACTCTATCCAATATGCTTTGCTGCCTCTCTCAAAATATCAATTGAATATTATTCCTACATCTTTGATATATGAGAAATGTAAGTATCTAATGAGAAGGCAACATGGCATAGTAGAAGGTAAGATTCAAGTCTGCTGTGAGGCTACATATAGTTCTCTTAACTTCTCACTGCACCTCAGCAGTTCTCTTAGGACTAAAGTTGCTTTTACAGACTTTCTGATAGACTTTTAGAATATACTGATACTGTCATACTAATCAAATCACAGATCTGGGTCAACTAGCCTTTCCTCTCCTCCCCCCCCAAAAAAACCAAGGAACTAAAAAAAGTTTTATTGTTACAGATATGTGCATTCCAGACATTTCTGCAACTTTTAGAGTTACAGTTAATTTTTGGAGGATCTTTAGTGAATGAATGAACTTAAGATATATTTCATTGTGGAGTAAGCATTATGATAAAATACAAATTGTTAAGATCTTAGGAGTCTTTTTTGCATTTAGTTTGGGTTTGAAAATATTGTGACTTTAATAAATAATTGCACATTTCCTATTTTGTTCGAGTGTTCTTTTTGTATGTTGGAATTTTTAGGGTCTCAAGTAATTTTTGCTTAAAAAAAAAAAAAGGAGAGAGATGGAAATTCTTTCCAGAAAAGGATTATATAGTTTCTTCATTTCATGAAAAATATTTAACAGACAGATGTTAAGAACTTTAAAAATGGCCACTGCTCTCTTCCTGTAACAGCACTGTTGGTACAAGTTGTTCTTCCTTGGATGGTCTCACCCTACAACACTCTGAACAAAATGGGATGGTCATGGACTGGAGAAAAAAAGGCTGTATTCTGCAGCACCCAGAGCACTGTACAGCATTAGTAGACCAGGTATGTGACCTTTTCCCTGCTACATTGTTAGCTCAAGATAAACATTACTACTCTTCTAGGACGTTTATATCTGAAAAGAAAGTAAAATTAAAGTGACAGTTTTTGTCAGAAATTTTATCTTGAAAAAAAAACATTAAAGCCTTGATTTTACACAGGAAGATGAAGGTCAAGCTTTATAATAGTTAATATATAGTGAGAGTGAGGGACAGGCCAAGGGAAAATTCACACAAATTGCACATGACCATATATACTATAATAGGACTGTGATCTCATTGGCATGAATACACTCCCTCTGCTGGTATGAATGGCAGCTTCTCTGTGCCTTTTCCCTGTTGTACATAATGTCTTTCAGGGAGGAAACCATGCAGTGCCCTGAAACCCTTTATTAAATGATTTTAATGTCTCATTGTATTGCTACCCATTAGTGACAGGAATTTTGATGCTGATTTGAAAAAAGACATTCTTTTATTAATATTTAACCTTAGTTTATTAACACCATTTAATTTTCACAAAATAAAGAACATACATGTAGAGGTAACCATGATGTATTGAAACTGATCTCAGAGCCAAAAAGACCTTTTTCAAGTCCTGCGTCTGATGTGCTGGCACTTTGTCTCCAGGCAAGTCAGCATTCTAAGTCACTCTCTAGGGCTGTACGTCACAGAGGAGGCACCAACCAACATTGGTGGAGGGAGTTTTCTCTTTCAGAAATTCCCTTTTTGCAAAAAAGTTATAGGCCTAATCTCTATCTTTTAAAATGTAGGACAAAACTGAGAACTTCTTGGAGTCAGATTCCTTAGGAAGAAAATAATAGGGAAAGAACAAAATCATATATAATTAGTCCAATTTTCAGGAATGAAAATAGAAAGGCCTATAACAATTGAAATGATGGTAGAAAACTATTTCTTTTCTTCACCTGTGAAACTAACTTTGGGAACAGGTTTTTGGGGTTTTTTTTTTTCCTTCGGTACTACTGAAAAACCAGAGTAGAAAAATATCATATGTATCAGCTAGTTTTAAATTCTGTAATGTGGATTAAACTCCATTTATTCAAGGGGACAGTAACTTCTGCTTAGAAAATAGGATGATTTTTTTTCCTTTGCCCTAGGTACTAAGACTTTCAATTCAGTGATTCGCAGCTTCCAAACATAGTCAACATAAGTCTTTGTACTTCTTGTAGACTAGCCTTCGCCTATATAAGCTATTAATTATTTTATTATTCTTTATTTTTAGAAATAAGATTCTTGGGAAAAGAAAAGAACTGATTCAACAAGGGAGAAAGTGGGAGGTTGGGTGGTGAGGTACAACTAAGAATTACATATAAATGTTTTGCCATTGCAAGCTGGATTGTCCATAGTTATCTGATTGTGATTCGTCTTCTCTTTTCTGATGTGTTGTCTTGATATTCTTCTTTTAGCATGCAGCAGATAAATGGAACTTATCTTCATTAAGCAAAAAGAAAGGAAAACCTCAAATAGAAAAGTAAGTTGAGTTTGTTATTGCCTGTAAAGAAGAACGTACATGTAACAGATTGTATCTCCTAACTGGTAGCAAATGTAGCGCATGCATTACTATAAAACTAGTATTCTTTAGTTGAAGTTCTAAGTACTTCAGTTTGCCATTTAAAGGTATCATTAAGATAATTGTATAGAGAATGTTTGTATAAAACAGTTATCCCTCAAATAAATTCAATGTAATGTACAGGGATAATTTTCCACTTGGTAGTTAGAGGTTGTGTGTTTATTTGTTTGGTTTTTGTGTGTGTAGCACAAACAGTCATTAAGAAATATTTGTAATGTGTATGAATTTTAATTTAGAGAGAAAATGAAGAAGACAGACAGTAGATTGAACAGTAGAACTAATGGTGTTAGTGTCTCCACACCCCAGCATGTCCATGGAGGCACAGTCAAAGGTAAGAGTCTTGTTGCAGCTGCTGTTGTTGTTTAAAACATAAAGTATTAAAGATATATGTAGTGATACAGAAATAAAACCAAGGTTGTCCATGACTTCCACAAGTAATTCTGCCTGCTGCAAGACTAAAAGTGTCCATGATTATATCTAATAATTTAAAGGCCTATATATTTTTGTTTTTCTTTCATACAGTAAGCCTTTTTACTGACTCTGCCAATTTTCCATTGACCAGCCATTATAGTTTCCTTTAGTTCTCTAATCTGTTACAATTGATGTGCTCCCTCTACTGGTATCTACTGTCTTAAAATTTTTATGTTAAACTAAATCACTACAAACAGTCTTCTACACCTTTAAAAAAAGATTGATCCTGCAGATGGAAGTTTTTGTTCTGAAAATTGATTGTTAAGTTTAATTGTTTGGCAATATAGATTTTTTAAAGTAGTATGAATATTTCATGTTTAGGGGAGTTGAATTCTAAGGAATGTCACATTTTTTCCATTTTAAAAATAATTGAGTGACTGATAATGTAGACTAGCTTTGGAGACAGCCATGTCCAATCTAAGAAGTTTGTCTTAACAGCTTTATTAGCCCTTGTAATGACCCTAGGATTCCCTGCCCCACCTTTCATTTCCCAGAAGACAGGTAAGTTGTAGTATTTTTTTTCATCTTAATGTCTTTTGTTTTTATGTCACCTCATTTCCAATTAAGAATAAGAGGGAAAAAGCAGTTAAGCACCATTAATCAACACATCAAAAGCACATGTGGTATTCTGAACCCATAGTCCCCCACTTGTGCATTTTCTCGTTCTTTTCAGGCAGTCGTATCTGCACAGTGCTCCATGGTGTTTTCTTGTTCTTCCCATTTATGTAGCCGTGTATATTGTGGCCTTGGTTTTGCTCACATCAATTCATACACATGTACATATCTTCCCATGGTCTCTGTATTCATGGTCCTCATTTCTTAGGACACAGTTAACATTCCATTAAGTTAAATGTTTTCTGATAGAACAAATACCTGGTGGAAAACTTGAGGATTTCCTGAGACTTCCCTTGTATATCTTTTCATAGCATAGGTAAATGGTCCTCTGCAAAAGTCGTAAGTACTCGTCTATCTCTTCTTGATGTGAAAGTGACCTGGGATTCTGAGAGGCTGAGCCAGGGGAACACAAGCTGGAAAAGATTAGAGTACAGGACCAGTGGCAGACTGTTGTCCAAGAGCCAACCTGTTTAAGTGAAGAGAAGCTCAAAACCAGAAGATTGGTCAAAAAAAAACTCTCAGTAGTGTGTCCTCAAACAGTGACAGTGGTGAAAAGTGGGCCAGAGGATGCTAAGAATCAGCCGTGTTGCTCAACAATTTGCCTGAACAAGTTGTCCTATTTCTAGAGATACTAAGCAATATTCTATTGACATTTTCGTTATTAATGAATTCAGAAGCCATGAAGAATTTGAAACTGAGACAGTTCAAAGTGTCTCATCAGAGGTGGGAAAAAGGGCAGCGCTGGGTGATCATCTTGTACCGAAGGCAAGAAGAAGTGTGATTTCATGGAATATTTAGTCATCTTGCTTCCTGCCTTGCTCATGATCATCTTCTGCAAATAAATAATATAAATCTTTGCAGCTCATCTAAACATCTGTTTCGAAGGATGAAAACATGGGAAAGTTCTGTGAAGTACTTACTAAATAGTATCTTTCAAAATGTCTTGGTGTTTATTCAGTAATTTCTATACAAATGTGGGCATAAGAGAGGATGATGATGAACTGTTGGAAAATTGAGTTTGGGATTAAACACACACACACACACACACACGTACGTTTTTAGGCTGTTTAGAAACCACTTCTTAATATCACTGTTATTTTGTTTACATAGAGAAAACTGGTCTCCAGAGAACTTGGTGTGAGATTCAGCTAAGCCAGATAACTTAAGGCATTTATGGATGTAACTGGAAAGACAAGAAATTGATTTGAAATGAAAGAGAAATCTACTTATGTTCCTATAGCTATCATATTCTCTTAGGCAGCAGTAGTGAAGGAACAATTTAGTGAAGGAACATTTAAGGAACAATGTCACTTCTGAAGTCTAACAGAGCAGTTGGACCTGACCAAATACATAAAAAAATAAACCTATGCTAGAGATGATGCAATTTTAAAGACTTTCAGGAATTGATTTTTAAACTATCTGCACAGAGATGAGTAAATCTATCTCTGTGGTACCATTTCTGTCAGTAGGATCATCAGAGCCCAAAGAATCATGAAGAGACTGGGGAGAAAAAGTGATAATTGTATGCTACCCCAGATCGAAGTCTCTACAATGAAATCTATAATCATATTGCTAAAACATCTACACAGAAAAACAAAGTGTAAGAAAAAGCACATTATTTAGATTATCTAACAGGTAACCACTATTTAGTTAATAACTTAGTATAAATATCTTGGATGAAGAACTGGACTGTGAATTGAATGGTACATAACAGCTGGATCATGTTTGGGGAGTTGCGCAATGCCTACAGTGATCCTAAGTTGCTTGTTGCATCAGTCAGCAAGCATTTAGCATCTTTTATCTCCTGGGTGTTGGCAGCTATGTCAGATAAGATTTCTGTGCCTAGAGTTAGGGAAATCTGAGTTCAAATTCAGCTTCAGACACTTATTCATAGCTGTGCAACCCTGGGCAAGCCACTTCACTCCTGACTTAGTTCCCTCAACTTTAAAATAGGGGTAATGATAGCACTTATATCAATTCTAATAGCTATTGGGATCAAATGAGATTTTTGTTAAGTGCTTACCACAGCACCTGATGAATAGGTGAGTAATAAATGCATGTTTCCAAGCTCCAAAAACAAGAAAGGCAACAAATAATGTTTTCATGGAGGTTGTACCAGCCTTCTTCTGGTGGTGCAATATCAATGTCATAAATGATTTAAAGGACATGGAAAGCTCTAAGGGGTAGGTAGAAGCAGGTTGTAGCATAGAAGCAATATTTTTTTAACATGAAATACAGCTCAGTACATGAATGTGCACATCTGGCCAAGATAGCTGCCTGAATGGATGCAAGCAGCTCATCTCCCATGACCTATTCCAGTGAAAACCTAAAAAGTGCCAGAATTAAGTAATGATCAAGAAAATAAATGAGAAACTGAAGAAAGTTCTTTTATCTATGCCAGAATTGTATGAAAAGTCAGCCGGAAACCCACAGGCAAGGGTGGGGGGAGGAAGTTCACGAAAAAAGCTAGTGTTAAGCGAATGACATGAAGTTTCTCACTGTGTGACTAAACTGGGCCAGACATTTCTGCAGCTTTCAAGGCTGGAAGTCTCAAAAGTAGAGAGCTCCCATTAGAAAGCCCCAGGATATAATCCAAAACTCAAAGCTTGGATCTTGGAAAGGGCTTGGGAACAAGAGTATTCATATTGGGACACCTTATACTTGAGGTCTTCAAGGTATCCTTCGTACTTAGTCCTGAGATGTCACAGAGGGCCCTGGAGATCCAGCACTATGATCATCAAAGGTCAAGGGGAGCCTCTGAGCATAGACATTCTATTTGTAAGGGTGGAGGTTAGCATAGAAATTCAGTTAACCCAGGTGCAAATAAGCAGAGAGGGAAAGTTAGAAGAATGAGTCAAGAAGAACTCTTATGATGCCTATGATGCCCAGCGCACAAACCCACAACACCTAAAAGCAAAACCTTAAAGAAAAAACATAGCTTTGCCACATGATCAGTTAGAATTCTTAAAAACAATGAAGCAAGAAAAGATCTTTAAAATAATTTAAGTGAATTGAAAGCTTTGGAGTAAAGACTTCAGAAAAAATAATAACAGCTTAGTGCAAGAGATACAGAACATTCTCATGTTAAGAAGACTCCTTGAAAATTAGACTAGACTAAGTAAAAATTATTTCACTAGACAAATATTAAAAGAAAATTAAAAAATTAAAACGATAGGAGAAAATGTTAGGATTTCACATGTCAAAAATAATTGACCTAGAAAAGAGATTAAGAATAATTTAAAGTCTCATTGGATTACCAGAAAGTCACAACCTTCCTCAAAAAGAAGAGTTTGGCTATCAAAGGAAAACTGCTGTGAAAGAATTTATACAGTGTTTAGCCACTACCATTTTAAAGGAGCAGAGCTCATGGAATACAGTAATCCAAAAGGCAAAAGAAAAAGTCTTACAATAAAAAGTTCAATAAACATTTATTAAACACCTACTGTGTGCCCAGGCACTGTGCTAAGTACAAGCCTGCAGGGGAGAGGGGACGAGGAATGAACTTTTATGAAACAGAAGACTTTCAAAAATTCCTGATGAGAAGACAAGAGCTGAATAGAAATTTTGAAACATAAATATGAGAGTAAAGTGAAGCATAAAAAGGTAATCCAAATGAAGAACTGAAAAGGACTTCAGTTTCTAATTGGGAGAGATATCAGGGGTCAGAGGGATTCAAGTAAGCAGGCTAAGGAATACTTTGCATATGTTTTGGTAATAGAAGAAAGGAAAGGGGGAAGATAAACTAAATAATAAAGGGAAGGAATGAGGGAAATTATTACCACACATAATTGCGGGCACATACAAAGGAAGAGAAAGTAGGTATTACTGAAACTTCTTAACTTGTTAGATCAGGATAGAGCATACACAAAAGCATACCAAGCAAAGAGTTTGTAGAAATACACTAAGTTAAATAAACATAAAGGAACAAAAAAGGGGGGAATAAGAGGGAGGAAAGATTTCGAGAGACCTTAGTCATAAGTTTAACAAAACCTAAAATCAGATTGAGGATTGAGAAGAGGAATTTAAAAGGAAATAAAAGGATAAGAACTTGTGATTAGAGATTTGGGTGAGGGGAACAGAAGAGGGACAAGGGAGCAGAAGCTGATTTCATAGAGCACATTTCTGTTTCATTGCACTGTTCTTTTCTTTGTAAAGAGTAGACAGGAAGCAAAGAGAAGAAAAAGTATCAGAATAAGATGGAGAGAAGTACACAATGACCATGAATGGGAATGGGAGTGAAACAAACACTTCCATAAGACAGAAGGCAGTATTTGCTGTGTATAAGAAACACACTTGAAACAAAACTTACCAAGACGTGGAGGAAATTCTGTGATGCTTTATTGAACTCAGAGGGGTTGGGGGAGTTAGAAGGAGGGGAATTGTAATCATGATCTCAGAAAAGACAACAATAAAAATAGACTTAATTAAGAAACAGGTAAACTACATTTTGCTGAAAGATGTGTGGAATTGTAAATTGATACCTGATTTTATTTTGTATTATTTATCAAATCTTACTCAGTTTACTGTGTATTAATAATCAAGTTGCTGTGTATTATTATTCTCTCTTAAATGTGAACTTGAACTCTCCCTGAATTCCATAAGCTTATAGCTATTAATCTCCTGAACAGAAGCCACCCTCCACCCACTAAGTTACCTTTCTCAGGAGTTTCTAGCCACAGGGTCCTCATTCATATCCTAATCTGTTAGAATTTAATAGCATGTAAACTGCACATGTCCTGTTTTTCCTCAGCAATTGTCAGCCATTGGACTTCCCAAAGGATGTTAGTCTATCTATCTGGTGATATAAACTGAAGTAAACTGTGGTTTAAGTGACCTTAGTATTGACCAGTTAGAAGTGAGATATGCCTCTGTTGTGCCAGTTGATGTCACTACCTGTTTTCTTCTATGTGACTGTAAAAGGACTGCCTTGATTATCAGATGGATTCTGGGCTACTGAGCCTTGGATCCCATTTATTGGCAATTGCTAGCTTTGCTAATAAATTGATTGTGCTTAGAACTCTGCCTCAGTTTCTCTTTATCAGATGTTTATTGCGACAAATGCCATAGACAATGAACTAATCTACAGTAATTAATACAATACTTAAAGGAAACAGTGAACAAATTGCAGGGAGTAGATAAAAGTGAAGGGATCTCAGTGTGCCATGTCCAGAACTAGACAAAAAGTTAATGAAAAAGAAGTTAAGTTTGTGAATAGAATTTTAGAAAAATTAGATAGCATAGATTTTTCATTTTTCACTTACATAAATTGACCCTGGATTAGGCCATAAAAACCTCACAAATATGCAGAAATATTAAAAAACAATCTTTAGTCAATAAAGATCCATTGAAGAAAGAATTTCACATTAATTGGTGACTAAATAGTGCCATCCTAAGTAATAGGAAAATAGTGTCAAAGAGCAAAGTACAGAAATTAAAAAAAACAATAAGACAATATACCACAATTCAGGGAATGTCTAGGTAGTCCTTAAGGGAAATTTTACGTCTCTAAATATTTTCAACAAAGGAGAAAAAAATGCTGAACAAATTGGGGTACATTTAATAAAAAAACCTAGAAAACATTTTAAAACCTCAATTAAATGCCAAAACAAAAATTTTAAAAACAAGAGATTAATAACATTGAAAGTTTAAAAAACTGAATAAAAACTCAGGGCTGGTTTTGTTTTTTGAAAGGGAAAAAAACAATATCAATTAACTATTTGGCTAATTTTATTTTTAAACAAAAAACAAATTACAATTATCAGAATGAAAAAGAGAAATGAAAAAGAAATGAAGGATGTTATTAGAAACTTTTAGAAATTTTTGTATAGGAAATTATATGCAAATAAAACTGACAAATGAAATAGATAAGCACTTACAAAAATATAAAATGTTCAGGTTAAACAACTCAGTCTTAGAAAAAGAAACTGAAGAAGCCAAAAATAAATTCCCAAAGAGAAAAACCCTGGTATCAAGTGGATTTACAAGGTGAAAAAAATTTTTTTTAATCAAAGAGCAATTCCTGTAATTTGATTGGAACATTTCTAATATTTTCTAATATTTGCAAGAAAACTGCAAAAATATGCAACCGTACCAAATTCCTGTTATGATACAAATATGGTCTTGATTGGTAAGTCAGGAAAAGTCAAAACAGAGAAATAAAATTATAAATCAGTATCACTAATTTCAAATAAAAAAATGTCAAAGGCTACAGCACTATATCAAGATTACACACTATGATCAAGTTGGATTTATACCAAGAATACAAGGCTCACTTAGCATTAGGAGAAAACTAAACATAATTGACTATGTATTAATAACAACAAAAATCATATGATTATATCAGTAGTTGCTGAAAAAGCTTTTGGCCAACTGCATTTCTGTTTTGTTTTTTTAAGCATTAGAAAACATTAGGAAATATAGGAACCTTTCCTTAACATAAGTTGTATGTATCTGGTACCAAAAGCTAGTATTGTGTGTAATGAGGGTTAATTAGTGACTTTTCCAATGAGATCAGGGATAAAGCAAGGATGGCCACTGTTACTGTTACTAGATGTAGCACAAGAAAGG
This sequence comes from Notamacropus eugenii, assembly GCF_028372415.1. Taxonomy (NCBI): domain Eukaryota; kingdom Metazoa; phylum Chordata; class Mammalia; order Diprotodontia; family Macropodidae; genus Notamacropus; species Notamacropus eugenii. The sequence goes on from NC_092875.1 coordinate 394,812,636, forward strand.
TTAACTACAGCATTAAGATAAGAAAGATAAATTGAGCAAGTAAGCATAGGCAAGGAAGAAACAGTAGATTATGATGTACTTAGGGAACTCTAAATAGAGTCAACTAAAAATTTAATGGAAACAATAACTTAAGCTATGTTGCAGTATACAAAAAAAAATCTTCAGCAATTTTGTATGTTACCAACAAAACTCAGCAAATAGGGGGAAAAAAGAGCAACTGCATTTAAAATAAATACAAAGTGTAAAAAAAATACTTAGAAGTCTTCTTTCTAAGATATACACCAACTTACAGAAAGAGACCTAAATATTCGGAGAAATATCCGTTGTTTGTGGTTATCCCAAGCCAAGGCATTAAAAATTATATTACTACTGCCTAAGTTAATTTACTTATTTGATGGTATTAGACTCCCAAGTGATTCACATCATGAACTTTACTACAAAGCAGTAATCATCAAAAACCATTAGGTACTATTAGTTAAGAAATAGAGAAATTAATCAATAGAACACATTATGCACATAAAGACAAAAACAAGTTAACATAATAGCGTAGTGTATGATAATCACAAAAACCCTAACTCCTGCAGTAAGGACTTTCATTCAGCAAAAAATGTTGAGAAAACAGAAAAGCAGTCTGGCAGAAACTAGTTATAAACCAATATCTCACCATATACCAAGTCAGGGTCCAAATGGTTACATTGCTTAGACATGAAAGTTGACATTATAAACAGCTAGACAAGCAAAGAGAATCTGGATTTCATGTCTGTGACTAGGAGAAGAGTTAATGGCAAAAAGAAAGGATGGAGAGGATCATGGAAGAGAAAAGAGGGAATTTTGGTTACATAAAATTTGAGTCTTTTATTGAAACAAATTCATTAATAGCTATCATTAGAAGGAAAGTAGTTAATTTGAGGGATGGAGGGAACCTTTGCAACAAATTTTGCTGTTAAGGATTCCATTCTTAAGATATTTGAGCAACTGTTTCCAAATCTATAAGAATCAGAGCCATTCTCCAATCGGTAAATGATGAAACACATGAGCAGGCAGTTTTTCAAGGAAAAAATGCAATATATTAAAAGCTGTATTTAAAAAATGGTCCAGATCACTAATTAGAGAAATACACTTTAAAGCAACTCTGAGGTTCTACTTTATGCTCATCAGTTTGGAAAAATTGACCAAAAATATGGAAAATTACAAGTGTTGAAGGGGTTGTGGAAAAACAGACACTTTAATAAACTCTTGGAACTGTGGATCAATCCAGCTGTTCTGGAAGGCAGTTTAGAATTGTGCCTCCATAGCCTCTCAGTGATGTCACTACTAGGCCCAACCCTGGAAATATTCACCAGAACAAGGCCTCCTGTGAATTGGTGGATTTTTTAATCAAATATTAACAGTAACAGATGGACAAATTTCTCCAGGATAAGATGTGAGTAGTTGTAGTCTGCTCTAATAGAGAAGGTACCTATAGTAGTGAAACTGATGATTCATTTAAGTGTCCCTGTTCTGCTACCTCTGTCACCTTGGACAAGTCTGTGGGCCTCATTTTCTTCATTTGTAAAATGAGGGAGTTGGATTAGATGATCTCTGGTCTTTCCTCCCACAGGGTGGGCATAACATGTTGTTCTTTAGGATGTAGCATGGGTAGCAGAAGAAGCAAGATGTTTACTCAGCCCCAAGAGTGCAAGAGTAACCACCATCTCATTTACCCACAAACTTAGGTGCTCTTCCATTTTTTCAATACACTTGAGAGGTTACTTAAACACTTTCTGGAGTGAATTCACTTTTAGAAATAACTTTCCCCCTTTTTGCGGATATAAACTTGCCATATGACACCTCATTTTTTCTCCACTGTGCATAACTACAAATGTACTTAGTTGCTAGCACAAAAGTGAAAATGAGATTATTAATAAAAATCATGAGAATGGTTGGAGTTGGAAAAGTTAAATATGTGAATGCTGAAGATTGATTTATATTTTAAAACTTGGTCATTGGTATGTGTTAGCTCTGGATTAACAAGAATAATTCCTAACATATTGTCTTGTATCTAATAGTCATTCAAATGATTGAATTAATAGAATTGAATTTGGGTCATCAAAATATCCTTGATCTCTCACCTGGATAAAAGCAATTTTATTGTTACTTCTTGGGTAACAGGTATAAGAATGCTAACTTTTATGCGTACCAAAATACCTTTTTTAATGTTAAAAGAGCCAAGTGTCACTTGTACATTTGGATAGTTCACTAAATCTTTGTATGTGTATGTATGTGTGTGTGTGTATACACACACACACATATACATATATATGCATATATGTGTATATATATATGATCTTAATTTTTAAAAATGTTAACTTAAACTTGTTGAAGCTGGTCGGTCCCCAGTATATGACAAAATATCCCCCCAGTATAATCAAATAGGCTCCTATTGTTGAATCTTAAGAACTGGTATTTGTTAAACTTTATTTGTTTTAAGCTTAGTTTGCCCTTTAGTCTCAATAGTGGAATTGAATTCTTTTCTGAGAAAAAAGCAAGTTTTTTAATTTGTTGAATATGTTATCTTATATTTCCAGTAAGAATTCAGATAGGAAATTAATTTCAGATCCTTAGTATGGTAAGACAAAGATCTTGTCTTTATTTTTAGATCCCAACTTGGATATTGGATCTGGGCATGACACATGTGGAGAAACATCTTCAGAGAGTTACAGTTCTCCTTCTAGCCCACGGCATGATGGGAGGGAAAGCTTTGAAAGTGAAGAAGAAAAAGACAGAGGTTGGATTTGTGGCATGTGTGTCTTGTCTCTTAAAACAGAAACCTGATTGGACATGTAAATAAAAGTTATGGGTTTGTTTTTTTCTTACTTTTTTTTTTTAACAGTCTGCAGCTCTTGGAAGAAATAAAGGCAGTCTGGAAGTGACTGCCTCTATCAAAACTAGACTTAGTTTTTACTATTTAGTCAATATCTAAGAGTATAAAACATTCTGAAGCACCTGTATTTTCCTAAGCATATCTTTTAGTTATCTTTGGCTTAATTGATTCATTGAACCTAATACCCTTCTCTCACAATTGTGAACTCTATTTGAACATATTGTTTTAACATTTAATAGTAAAGTTGCTGATTTTATTATCTTGTATATAATCTTTAAAATCTTGCTGATTTTAGAATCACTTGTATATACATTTGTGTATGTGATGAAGATGAACAGGAAGAAAAGGTTACCATAAAAGGTAGTGTCAGAAGATACTTGAGGAAATTTGAGAGAATGTGTAATTATTCTCATAACTTGATTAATATTGGATTGGTTGCATCAATCAGGTGTACCCATTGTCTCTAGGTTCACATTCTCCTATAAACAAACATTTACCTTCAGATAGATAAATACAGTAAAATCTAGATTTCAGCTCTCAAGTCAGATATGGATTTTTCACATGCAATCCAAAATTTTTCAATACCTTAATTTTCTACATTAGAGTAATGTAATATGACAAAGCAATGAGACTGATTTTGTATATTTACTCCTACATGACTAAGATCATTTTAGTTTATCAAAAGAGATACTAAATATTGTAATAGTTTTTATAGGACATGTAATAGTTTTGATTAATGGCGACTGCCTTAAAGTCCTACTGCATAGATATTAATGATTGTAGTAACTTTAGCCACCTGTTAAGCATCACCCTATATTATAGGTTACATTGGGAAGCCTGCTTATTTGAATATTGTTTTCTTTTTGCCTTTGGGACTGGGTTGGCAGATAGGACTTTTATTAGAGGAAAGACAGATCAAAGGAAGCCAATCCAAAGTCAGAGTTCATGAGTCATGAACAAGGATAGGCAAACAGTGTGGGCAGTTAAACCAAGAGAGTAAATTCAAGGGCAATCCTGTGATTCCAGCCATTTTAGATTCCAAAAGGGACATTCAGCTGCCTATCTGCAAATGTTCTTCCCCCTTTCCCTCCATCTCCCCACCCCTGTCTATAGTTTTAAAACATGCATTTCTATACTCCAATACTTAATATAAAAACATCTTACATTTATTTCACTTTAAAGATTAAAAAGTACTTCTGTGCATTCTCTTTTGAGCCTTATGAGAACCCTCTGAAGTAGCTACTACAGGTAGTATCCCCATTTTACAGATGATGTAACTAAGGCTAAGGGAGGTTGTAACTTGTGCATGGTTACCCAACTAGGAAGTGTTGAAGGTAGGATTTGAACCCATATCTTCTAACTCTATAGCCATTGTGCTGCACTGCCACCTACTTCAAGATTCAGTGACTTCATAAATCTGGATACTTTCTTTACTGATGTAGATTGAAACTTTAATAGAGTACAAATACAGCCTCAAAAATCGTAATGTGCTTTGTGTATGTATGTGTATTACCAAGCAATTGGATTTTTTTCCTCCAAAATTAAGCAAGAAAAAAACTTCTAACTAAATCAACCAGGAAAGATTTTTTCCTTTGCAATAATGTCACCTGAGTTGTTTTTTCTTTTATAATATAACATCTAATTGATTTATTATTGAAATTCTACATTGGTTATTGAATACTATTTTATCTTCCACAAAAGATGATCATTTGTAGTTGATATTGCTTCACTAATTTGAAAGATTCACTAGATCGGGTAACTACTTATTTTACAACAATTGTAAAAATAAATAATTTACAATACCTAATATATCCCAACTTAATTTATGCACAGAAAGCCTGTAAAGTAGTTCCTTTACAAGTTATGTGCATGCACAAAAATCTACACAGTATATAAGTTGATGAAAATAGTTTCAGGAAATGGGTTTTTAAAGTCTGAATTGGATTTCCACCTTTCTTTCCATTTTACAATTAAGGCTAGGAACTAAATTGCAAAATATCAGTATCAGCATTTTAAATGTGCTGATGTGTTCTAAGTAGAAAAAAATTAAGATTTGATGAATCTACTATTTATTATATTTTTGGTTCTCTTGTCTTGGACTATAGAAATATATTGTAATTCACTCTTGTTCTCACATACTAATCAACTGCCATTTTTTACTCTAAAAGTAAAAAAGATGACTTCCTCCATTCCAGTTGAAATTTCAGTTATGGGAAACATTCCATTTTAAAATTCAATCTCCTCTCTCTGCTTTCAAAGAATGTCAAATTTTGAGCTAAGTACTTTGCTTGGTTGTGCTCTATTTTAGTAATAATTTTTAAGTATAACCTGAGATAGATACGATCAGCATTTAACAATGCAAAATGGAAATCAAGTGGAGTTTTTCTATGTTGGTGCAAATTTAAGTACCTACATGATTTTGGACCTTTATGAACAGTATTTTGCTAACATTTTTATTTTGTGAGATTTATTCTTGGTACAGTTACTGGTTGGCCTGAGTTTTTGCCTGTTCTCTATTTTTAAAGGCATTATTCTTTGATGTGACAGGAGGGGGAAAAGTCCTCAGGTTGGGGGAAGGGATCAGTTCTTTCACAATTCAAAACTCATTCTTCAGTTTATGACATAGTAAACTAATATTTAAAATGAGACATGAAAGTAATGCTTATATTTTAATCTTCACTTATTTATTTCCATTAGACACAGACAGCAATTCTGAGGATTCAGGGAATCCAACTACAACCAGGTTTACAGGTTATGGCAATGTCAACCCATCTACTGTCAATGTCAAACCACCTGCTCAGATTTCTTCATTAGAAAATGAGAATGGAAGTATTTCAGAGGATCCTTTAAACCCTTCTAAGTATCAACACATTTCATTTATGCCTGCCTTACACTGTGTTATGCACAATGGTGCACAGAAGTCTGAAGTTGTTGTCCCTCCACCCAAAACTGCTGATGGCAAAGCCATGGGGATGCTTGTTACTAGTCCTGTTGCTATTTCTGCAATACGAGAATCTACAAATTCAACACCAGTTGGAATATTAGGACCAACAGCTGCTGGAGAATCAGAAAAACGTCTTGAGCTCTTGACTTCCCCTTTACCTGTACCATCCCCTTTCCTTCCACATACTGTCCAGCCTGGTAGTCCTGCTTTGCACTTGTCAATACAGAGGCTAAAAATATCATCCCCACCGGGACCTTCAGAGAGTTGCACAGTAAATGTTCCACAGCAGCCCACCGGAAACTTGAGTATTGGATCACCAAACACTGCCTTTATTCCAGTCCACAACCCAGGTAGTTTTCCGGGATCTCCAGTTGCTACCACAGATCCCATCACAAAGTCTGCATCCCAAGTGGTAGGACTGAATCAAATGGTGCCTCAAGTTGAGGGAAACACAGGGACAATCCCTCAGCCTACCAACGTAAAGGTAGTTCTTCCACCTGCTGGCCTCTCTGCAGCAGCACAGCCACCAGCTTCTTATACTTTACCAGGCTCTCCCCTTTCTGCTAGTGTGTTACCTAACCAGAATACAAATGTGCTAAACACAGCAGCCACATCAACTCAATCATCTAGTACAGGGGTCAGTCAGGTCCAGTCTTCTATTCCTCCTGCAGTTCCTACCCATACACCAGGCCCTGCTCCTAGCCCAAGCCCTGCTTTAACACACAGTACTGCACAGAGTGACAGCACATCCTACATAAATGCTGTGGGAAATACTAACACTAATGGGACACTTTTAGCTCCACAGCAAGTAGGGTCAGGGCCTTGTGGTTCCTGTGGACGAAGGTGCAGCTGTGGGACCAATGGAAACCTTCAAATAAATAGTTACTTTTATCCTAATCCAATGCCTGGACCAATGTATAGAGTTCCATCGTTCTTTACTCTGCCATCTCTTTGCAATGGCAGCTACCTCAACCAAGCACATCAGAACAGTGGAACCCAACTTCCCTTTTTTCTGCCTCAGACTCCATATGCAAATGGACTGATGCATGACCCAGTAATGGGGAACCAAGCCAACTATGGCATGCAACAGATGGCAGGATTTGGGAGATTCTACCCTGTATATCCAGCACCTAATGTAGTTGCCAACTCAAATGGATCAGGGCCCAAGAAGAATGGGAATGTTTCATGTTACAATTGTGGTGTAAGCGGACACTATGCGCAGGACTGTAAGCAGTCATCAATGGAGGCCAATCAACAAGGTAATCATGATAACTCCCAAAGGACTTGTTTTTGAGCTTACCAGTTTACCTTGATCATGGTGATTCTGTTATGGCAAAAAGATGTGTCTGTGTGTTTTTGTGTATGTTGTGTATTAGTGGTGAAGTATAAAATGAACATTTCAGAATAGGTCATTTAATTACCCAGGCAGGTTACATAGACCACAGTGAGGTTCATAGAGACTTAGTTTGCAAATGATGAATAGAACAGTGGGGCTTTTAACCAAAAGCCTTGTATGATTTCATTAGATATTAGCATTCACAAATACAAGTGAGGATTTTCATTCTGGAATGTAAGGTCTTATCACAATACTTTTTTTTGTTTGTTTTTTGAACAAGGTCTTGTAAATTATGTTTTTCTCAAATAGTAAGCAAAAATTTTAAATATTAAAGAATTAGAAAGTAGCCTAGCCATCTAATTATGTTTATAAAATAACTATTTAGGATATCTATGCACAACCAGCCAGCCTCATTCATCAACTCCCAGCAAATATAAGGTGGATTCATCTCCAAGGTTCTACTACATGTGTAGAAACAAGATATTAGAGCATTGACTTGGGGATGAGTGAATGTGAATTAAATTTAATACAACCAAAGGGAGCAAAAAAAAAAAAAAAAAGCCCAATCCTTAGAGTATTTGTATGAGTGGAACATTGGATGCAATGTTCTCAAATTCTTCTCAACACTACACTCACATTGGCCTTTGTCATTTTGCCAAATCTTAACAGGAAAGACCAGTCTTGGTATTTGGTGTATTTATTTTAGCCTTTCTTTTTTTCAGAAGATGAAATTCTACATCATTTTAGATTGGACTTACTTAAAGCACAAACTTCATATTAATGGATTTCTTAAGTAGTTTTATTTACCATTTTGGAACTTAATTAGTGCTGAAGAAAGTGCCTTCTGAAGAGCATGTCCATTTGATATCTTGTAGTGATTTGTAATCCATTTAATTGTAAGCAGTGACTTAGCAGTTCTGTCTTTCCTGTTTTAGGCACTTACAGACTGAGATACGCACCTCCCCCTCCCCCTTCTAATGATACGTTGGATTCTGCAGACTGAAACAAGTAAACATTGCCTCTTAATACACTGAAGCTTGGGGAAAGTGGGAGTGGGAGGGGAAGGAGGGGAAGGAAAGTTTTTTTTGTCTTGCCTTTACATTTCCCCGGATTTCTATGCAGTTGGGATTTTTCATTTCTCTTGCAACAATGTTCCAAAACAAAAGAAGAATACTTTTGAGCCTCTGGTCTCCTGGTTCAACAACAGGCTTGTATGATACATGTAATTAAACACACAGCCAAACTATCAAAGGAAAGCATTGAAGCGTACTTTTTACACTGAAGACTTGATACGTGCAATGTTTACTACATCTTTTAAAATGTCATATTTAACCTTTGACAACACTGGTGAAGTAGTCACATGGTTAAACACAGAGCTTGGTCCCACTCCACACTCCTTCTCCCATACATTCTCTTCCAATTTTCTCCCTGGATTGCTGCTTTTCCCTCTTCTGCCCTCACTTTGTCCACATGTTCCATTGGCCTGCATGAGTAATATGCAGTTAATATTTGTCCACCCTTTTGTAAATTGCTATGCTCATAAATTGAGGGTAAAGTGTTTCATCTTACTCTTAGGAGAGAAATCAGATTCACAGAATAGTGTGTGTGTGTGTATATGTAACAAATAGTATAATATACATATATGCAGCACTCGTGTGTCCAAAGCAAATTAAAATACATGGAAGAAAGGGGGAGGAGGTGAAAAAACTTATGAACTTGTTAAAAATAAGAAAACGGACAAGAGCTTTCTTTATAAATGGGAAAAAACACCTTTTTACTTCCAATAAAAACTTTTAGCCTGTTGATTCAGAGAGACGCAAAGTGAACAAAATGGTGTGAATGTTGTATTCCTGTGTGTTTGCATTTGTAATGAAAGATAACAGCCTGTTTTCTTTTTTGAAGTTAGTCTACTACCGTGTCATATTAAAATGGACACGTTACTTGAGTAAAACTTTTTTCCTCTACATACTGTTACAGTGTTACCTTGTTACCTTGTATTTAGAATGTAAGTGGTTTATTTCAATCTGAACAAAAGCTATGGTTTTCTACAAAAAGTCAGGTATTAGTACTATAACCTGTCTCTCGTAGCAAAGTCACTATTTTATAACAGTTTACCACTATGCGTGATTATAATGTGAAAGACTGAATTTTGAGTGTAAGATGGTATTAATCATGTCAGTGTCATGTCACTAAGTTTAATGCTGCTGTTTTTTTAAAAGCCAATCTATGTACTAAATTGCTTCCAGGTATTTTTTGATTTCCTAAAGTGCACTGAGGTTATCTGGAAGATTTGAGTGTATTTTGATGACTGCTGCATTCAACAGCAATGAACAACTACCACTGTATATTCATAGGGTTTTTGTTTGGTTTTTTTTTTCAATTCCTCAGTTGATAGCAGGAATAAGAGGTTTTCTGTTTAAGGAGTGTGATATCAGAATGCAGCAGAGGAACTTAAATGTTTGGTCTTGAGTCAGACGCCTAACAAATTGCTAAACACAAGGAAAAACTTGAAGAAGAAGAAAAAAAGAAGCTTAATTTAATGCTTCCTGGGTAGCATCTATATTTATAGCACCAGTGTACATTTTGAAACTTTCTTTCAGGGGTGGGAGGGCAGGGGGAGTGGGTGGGTATGAAGGGGTAGAAGAAAGCTTTAATTTAAAAATTAAAAAAAAAAGTTTTAGTAGAGCAAATTATTTTGATTAAAAATATTTTATTTGATCTGGGTATTTTTGGACCACATTATTAAATGAATTGCTAAACTGCGGTTGAGTTGTTCAAGTGAGAGTTTTGATAAGCACCACATGGACCTGCATTGTGAATTACCTGCCAGTTGTACTTTATGGAGCTTATTTTATGATTTAAAAATACTGTACTGTAAATAGGAGGTACGTTACCTTCTCTTTATTTGTATGTTTACCATATACTTTGATATTTGAAATGTTATGTACTGGAAAGGTCACTTATATTTCTAGAACAGATTGGATTTTATGCAATCTTTTTTCCTTGAATTAACAGCAATAAAAAATGAAAAACAATTTCTCTTAAGCAGTTTTGCTTTATTACTAATTATACTTAAAATCCTAAGTAATATAGAGCACCATTTGCCTTATTCTGGGTTGTTCTAAATCAAGATTGCATGGCAGATGTTGAAGATAACTTTCAGTGATGCCTACCACTACAAATCTAGTTGACTGTTTCAAATCATGTTTCCAACTAATTATATTTTCTTGGGTTTTATTGGGTGAGTGATAGCCAAAGAAAATCAATCTGTATTTGTTAAATTTTGACCATTAAGTACTTCTCCAGATTGATATCAAAGCTTATATTTTGCCCTATGAAGACAGAGCCCTTTTACACAGAACACAAAGAATTTAGCTGAATTTTCCAGTTTTGATAACCAGTGAATTGTTTTGGTAGCCTAGTGAAAAATTAAGTGATTTTTTTTTTTTTTGCAAAATCTTTTCTAGCCCCTGGTTTGGAATTAATATTTTTAAGTGACCCATATGAATTACAGGACACGAACTGTTAGATTTCCCCCAGAATAGATCACTGGAGTCATCATGGGAAGTAGTAGGAATTATGCCTCAGTAGCAACAGACCATTAAGCAGTCTTTGCTTTTATAGTCCAGCAGAAATGACAGATATGTTATTGACATAATAAGGGACATTTTGCATACGTACTTGGATCCTCCAGTATAGTCATGAGACAGAAAGAAGTCATGCAACCTGAGAATCCAGGATTATGGACCAGGACCACCTATTTATTAGTTGGGTCCCATTATTGTGATATTTTGGCTTTGTAGTTACCCCTTCAGGTACTCCAATGAATAGGCACTCATTGATCTGTACTGTAGAGCAGAGGTGTCAAACTCAGGTAGTCGCCAAAGTGAAACAAATCAGAACTTTGAGTGCTGTTGAAGCAGATTAGACTGTAATTGGCAGATGTTTAACAAAATAAATTTAAAATGCAGTAGAACACAGATAATGTTAATTTGTGATTTTCTAAGTCAACAGAGGATCTGTTTCTATTTAATACCATTCAGTGATGTGAATTGCATTTTAATCTTGTTCAAACAGAGTCTTGGGAGTTTGACACCTCTGCTCTAGAATACTGGAGACTATACTGAGTGCCTAATATTTACATTAACATACATTGCATCCAGGGAGACATTTTGAGTGCTGTAGAAGAGTTGAACTCCATCACAAGTAAAGTTACAACCCAGAGTTAGAAATTCTGAGAGAAGAAAGATGACTATTTTGTTCCTTAGAATGTTTAGCTATTTGGCATTTCACATTTCATTCTCACAACTTTAGAGGGCATTTTTCTGTAAATTTGGTACATCAAAGTTTAATGAAATGACCATAGAGCAATATATTTTTCAATATGCACATTTCATTTCATTGTCCTGAAGTCTGTGTCAGAGCCAATAATCCACCTTTTTACCAAAATTAAATCCTGTTAAATATTTGACTAGTTCTTACATGCCTAAAATTCTTTGGCATCCCAAAGAAGTATATCACATAGGTTATGCCTTCAGCAGGCCTTACACTGAGTCAGACAGTACTGAAGGAACTAGGTATGAAAACAATGAACAAATGACAGTGCCAAATTGCTTCTAATCATGCAAGGATTCATATCACAAACTTTTGTTGATCATCAAGGGAGAGGTCAGTAGTTGGCTAGGTTTAATGAAGGAAATGGTGCTTGATATTGGCCCTGAATAATTAACATGTGAATAGACAAATGCAGGAAGGATAGCCCATGGAAAGAGAATCATTAAGCCAGAGTCCCAAGAGCACAAAGACTAGAATCTGTGGCCTAGGGGTAAGTAAGCAGTGAAAGTAAATCTGACCAGAGCAGAGGGTACATTTTTAAGAGTAGGAGATCAGATTGAATAGATAGGTTCCAAGGGCCCTTGCATGTCAGGATAAGGGGTTTTGGAGGCCACTGAAAGCACTTTTTAAGCTCTCAAATAGGAGAGTGACATTTTGAAAACTGTTTTAGAAAGACGAGCAGCTACGTGCAGGATATAGTTGAGAAATAGAAAGGGCAGCACTTAAAGCAAAGAGACTAGTTAGACTAGCTGTTAGAGGCATGCAAGTGTGAGGTCCTAGACCAGAGGGATAAAGTGGAAATACAGACAACACCCTGAACAATATACAGAACTTAGATAGAGAGATAACTTTAAGTTGGATTGACTGAAAGAATCAGTAGTGAGGCTGTTAACGGGGAAGTTAAGAAGTTTGTTCAGTTGTGTCTGACCTCGTGACGCCACTTGGAGTTTTCTTGGCAAAGCCACTGGAGTAGTTTGCCATTTCCTTCTCCATCTCATTTTACAGATGAGGAAACTGAAGGTTAAGTGAGTTGCTCAGGGTCACACATCTAGTAAGTGTATGAAGCTGGATCTGATTCTAAGCCCAGTCAACGGTCTATCCACTGTATCACTTACCTGCTCACTTTGGTTTAGAAGAAAAGATGTTTAAATTGGATAGTGAAGAACCTAATTTTTAAAATCGTTATAAATTTCTTTCTGCTTTTTCTGCTTGTGAATCAGACAGATTCATCTCTTTCCCATAATAAGCATAGGATATTCTTAAATATAATTCACTATGTAATCACTCTTTACAAGTCTCCCTACTCCCACCCCAGTCGTGTTTTGGTTTTGGTTTTGACTTTATTATGGACTTAAATGTTTCAGTATACCAAAAAAACCCAATACACACACATATGAAGAAGGATTGTATGTGCACATGAGAACTTTTTTATGGTAGTAAAATTCCGTATGTCATGATCTCTTGTTAACCTTCCCTGTTGCTCTTGTAGCCACTTTTCTTCCAGTTGCACATGCTGTAAACCTTGCCATCATCCCTGACTTAATTACCCCCACGACGTGTGGATTCTTCTTCTGCAATGTTTACATTTACATATTGTTATAGTTTATAGAGTGTTTTCCTGAAAGCAGACCTGTGAGGTAGTTAGTACAAATTATACCCAATGTGTTATATGTGAATTGAGTAAACTGAAGTTGATTTTGTTAAAAGTCTCATGAACAGAAGTTGTGGCATTTGCTTAGGGGCTGCTGTTCTATTTCTTTTACATAATAATGTCACTTACGTGCTCTCTCCTTTCCATTACTCCTGCCTTTACCTTCTCAGTCATTCTCAACATCAGGTCCTCATTAACATTTTCCTGAACTACTACAATAACTTCTCAACTCTCCATTCTCCAGTCTTCAGTTTTTCTTTTCACTCTGTGATCAGTGCACTTCCTTAAGGATAGTTCTTAAGTTTATATTATTTTCCAAACATTTCTTCCAAGAATCACCTTTAGCCTCAGAAGCTAAACAGAAACTTTGAAAGCCAACAATTAAGTCATGTGCAGGAAAGGTCAAGGATTAATATTACCATTATGTTGTGAAATTCAATAAAAATGCTAAACATCTTAACCCTATACGTTATCCCTTCTGCACACATAAGCCTTATAGTCATATTCTAATTTAGACATGAATTCACATTACCTAAGTATTTAGGTTAGCAAGAATTAGAAATGAAGTTTTTGGGGGGAGGCACCGTTTTGACTGGTGATTTGCTTTACTGATATACCTGAACTCAAGGAAATCCTCTCCAGCCTTCCTCAACCCCTCTTGGTTTACGGAGAAAACAGTTCTCTGAAATTTGTTAACAGGAAGGCAACACTCAGAGGCTTTTCAGAGATAGTTTACATTGCTGCTGATGTGCTGTTCATAATAGCTAGTGTCTCTAGTGTGCCTTCTATATCCAGGCACTATGTTAAGTGCTTTATAAATATCTCATTTAATTTTCACAACCATGGGAGACAGATGCTATTATGCCCATTTTACAGTTGCAGAAACTGAAGCACAGCTGAAATGACTTGTCCAGTGTGACACAGCTAGTAAGTGTCTGAGTCTGAATTTAAACTTAGGTCTTCCCTACTCCAAGCCAAATGTTCTATCCCCTGGGCCCCCCGCTGCCTCTGTGTTATAAAAAATGGCACTTGTGTATGCATTTGTTTATGATTGCTACGTGTAAATTTGGCTTGAAATTCAGAGTTATCCAAAGATAAAAGCAACTTCCCTGAGAACAAATTATGTAAAGATAATTAAGATAAAATGAACTTTGATTATCTAAAATTTTACACAAGCATATAATGTAAAAATTAGAAGGGAAATAAACAAGTGGGGAACAAATCTTTGCATTCACTATTAAAGAGAATGAGATCCAAGAGATGTAGGGAATAGATACAGATTTATAGGACTAAGGACTGTCTCCCAGTAGATAGATATCAAAGGATATGTACTGGCAGTTTTCAAAGGAAGGAATTGAAGCCATCAACAATCATAAAGAAAAGCTCCAAATCACTAATAATTAAAGAAATGCAAATTACAGCAACTTTGGGGTTCTATCAGATTGGCAAGAATGACAAAAAAGGAAAATGGCAAATGGGGGTCTGGGGACTGTGGGAAGACAGTTGCAGCAGTGTACTTTTAGTGGAGCTGTGAGTTGGTCCAGCAGTTCTCAAAAGCAATTGAGAACTATGCCCAGAAAGTTGCCTGTGCACCCTTTGATCCATAATTACCCCTACTTTGTACCTCAGAAGAAAAAGAAACAGCATCTGTTTGTACAAGAATATAGCAGTTCTTTTCCTGGTAGCCAAAATTGGAAACTAAGGGGGTGTCCTGTTGGAGAATGGCTAGATGTAATGGAATATACAATTTTTAAAATTCGTGAAATGGACTATTTCAAAAGAAACTAGGAAGACCTAGTAAGTAAGCCAAGCAAAGTAAGTAGAAGTAAAAGAAAAATTTCTACAGTGGAAAATATAGAGAAAACAACTCTGAAAGACTTTAGAGCTTTGAATAATGCAAATGAGAAATCACAAGTCCAGAAGGAATGAAGATACAACACATACCACCCCCCCACTCACCTCCTGACTGTAATGATTAACTTAAATGTACAAAGGGGCATATGTTTTCAGATATGACTGATGTGCAAATTTGTTTTATCAGATTATGTGTGGACATCGAGGCCAAACTCTAGAGTAGTTATGATCTTATTTTGGAGACCTTTTAAGGTATCAGGGCTTGAGACAATCAGCATGATGTCATTTACAAATGGACAAGAACGTCTATAGAAAATTCTTCTCCATTTGAACTCTGTGCTGGACACTGTATAACAGCTGCTAATAGTAAAAAGTAAAATGCTTGCTGAATTGAACATTACTTATTTCCAGGTTAGTACACATGGTTCTCAGTAGCAAGGCAAATAACTGACAAAAAACTCCAGACTCCCATTATTTGCTGTTTCTAAACGTATGAATTAACAAGTTAATGAAATCTTTTATTTCCCCTGGCTTCCTCTGAAATGCCTATTGCCAAACTATGCACCCACAGAACTGCTCTGTGAATTCTTTTTTTCTCAGACACATTCTACAATAGCAACGAATTAAGCTCAGAGTTGAATATGAAGAGAGCAGCCTGGATTGCCTTTAGGAACTTCCATATGCTTTTAAAATTTCTTAATTGCTTTTAAATTTTTAAAAAATTAATTTTTTTTTGTTTTTCATAGCCTCTTCATTTCTGAATATATCCTCCCGTTCTCTTACCCAATGAGCCATCTTTTGTAAAGCCACCACATCAAGTCTAATAGAATATGTAATTGTCTATTCCCATAATCTCCTTTCCCCAACCCCTTCTTCTCTACAAAGAAGGAAGGAAAGTGTGCAGTGCTTTTAATGCCTTAATTATCAAAGGCCCATCTTTCTAGCATTTGTTTAGTGATACTCTGGCTTCTAATCATAATATACCAGAGCCCCTAAATAATTCAAGTTGCAGGCTTGCAGACTGTAATAAATGCTTACTCAATTACATGGTGAAACAGTGGGTGTAAATAGGTTACAGCATCTTACCAATGGTGTATCAACAAGGGTTACCATCATGGGAGCTGATGGAAGTATTCAAAGAAATCTAAAACAGACTGCTGTCAAGGAGTTTACAATCTAATAGGAGAAATGTGCGTTCTTTGGTGGATCTGTGATCTTACCATATAAAACCTCACTTCCACCAGTATAGATAAAAGTCATCAAATTACTTCTAGTCCTATGTGGTTCTTACCTACTTCCTTCTATTAATACTTCATGAAAGTCTGCCCAACACATTGGAGGACATCTCTGGTCTTTTAATATTTTTGTGAATATCAATGCAACACCTGGCATCTCCATTTGTTTATTCTTCATTGTTCTTGAAGAGGACTATGACATCAAGATGATGACATGACTTGCAGTTTACTTTGATTTGAGTGAGGGAGGGCTATGCAAAGTCACCAACCTCACTTTCTCCTCCTGAGCCATCTAGATCCAGTGACCATATTCATCAGAATGACTGGAGATGGCCTAGGATGCAATGGGACACCCTGGCCCTTTCAGACTAAGGTCTTGTCTCCACTTGACTGGTCCATCTTGTTGGTCATTTCTTTTATGTAATCTATGCAATTGGGCCCATGTCATTATTAAGAAAATGCTATATAATGAGTAAAGTCCTTCCTAAGTCTGGGAAGAGCTGTTGGGTGTTTAGAAAAGTTTGATTTATGTGTTGCTTTTTTTCCTTTAATTTAATCCATGCTAAAGATAAAATGCCAGATGGAAGATTGGATAGAGAGGTGGATAGATAGATATCCATATATATATAACATGTAGCATACTACACCCACTATACATATTTCCATTATGTTTTTGGTTCACCTGTAACTGTGAAAATGGAAAGAACACTGAACTTGGGAGTCACAGGACCTGATGTCAAATTCTGGCCCAGAGTTTATTACTGTGTAATCTTTGCCAAGCAGGTAGGTGGCACAGATAATAGAGCACTAGACTTGGAATCAGGAAGACTTATCTTCATGAGTTCAAATCTGGCCTCAGACATTTACTAGCTATGTCACCCTGGGCAAGTCACTTGACCTTGTTTGCCTCAGTTCCTCATCTATAAAAAGAGCTGGAGAAAGAAATGGCAAACCTCTCCAATATCTTTGCTGAGAAAACCCCCTTTGGGGTCATGAAGAGTCAAACACAGCTAAAATGAAACAACAATAATGACACCACACTTTCATTTAGACCTTTATTTAGCAGAACTGTTCTATTACACTATTCATATAAATGTCACAAACCAAAGCTTCATATTGATTTTTCACACAGATTGTAAATAGTGAAAAACATCAAATTGCTCACTGGTTTTTGACAGCTGAGTGTAAGAGTTAAAGGAATTGATTTTCTTTTTAGCTATACAACACTTTGAAGAGAAACACACCAATTAGTAAGGCTTCTAAAATCTCTACCTCACAATGACTAGCTCTTTTACTAGTTGTGGGACCTTGGACAAGTTGGGAACCTGTGCTTCAGTGCTCTGTCCCTCAGCTGTAAAATAGAAGGAATATCCGCACTCTCCACTCAAGCAAAGGATCACGAGTGCCTGCCTCAAAGCCAGGAAGACCTGCGTTCAGTTCCTGCTTCTGACGCTTACTAGTTGTGACCCTGACCAGAATCACTTAAACCCTTAGGGTTTCGGACAAGTTTCAAAGACTTCTAAGCCTAAAACTTAAACTTTGCAGAGAAGGTTCCAATCTGCTTAGTCAGGGACAATTTTCTCACCTGGAAGTACCCTACACCAAAGAAATCACAGGTTCTGGTCCAAGTCCAGTCCCTATCTACCTCACAATGTTGCGATAATCAAATGAAATAATGTATATCAATTGTAGCGTACTACTACTTAAATACAAATTAAAAGGAGAAAAAGGAAATCCAAAATGTTTTTCTGAATTTCTAAGGAAAAAATAATTTACTAATATTGTCTTTTTCAAAATTTAAGCCCTTTAGGGGGACAGAAAGGAAACAAGCATTTATGTGGCTTGGTACTTTTCTCCCCCCAACAAATATCTAATTTGATCCTCACAGCAATCCTGTGAGGTAAGTGCCGTTATTATTCTCATTTTAAAGTTTAGGTAACTGAGGCAAACAGAGTAAGTGATTTGTCTGGGGTCACCCAGATAGTAAGTAACTAGGCCAGATTTGAACTTAGGTCTTCCTGACTTCAGGCCCAGCATTCCATCCACAGTGCCACTACCTTCTTCTAGATTAGGAGCATAGGTAAATATTGTCTGAATTTTCAGAAATTATTCTTCTGTAAAGGTATGGTACAATAGAAAGAGCACAAGCTTGTATCAGAAGAGCTAAATTCAAATCCTACTTCTAATATTACTTCCATGATCAGGGACTCAGCTTTTTCAATTATAAAAATGAAAGGGTTAGACTAACTGCCCTCTGGAATCTCTTCCATCTCTATTTCTGTGATCCTATGAAATGCATGTGTTTTAAGAGTTCTTCATATTCTGCACTTTTGGAAACAGGGAAAAAAAACCCAGCTTCCTCTGGAAAGTAGGGAAGGTCACATCCAATTTTATTTATCAAAGTTCTTTCATAAAGTAATTCCTCTGTCTGCTATCATTTTTTTAATCCCTAAAAACCTTATAAATCTAATATCTTACTATCTTATCTTACTCAAGGGTTTTTGTTCTATTTTGTTTGAGGGGGGAGGGGCCTAACTTCTAAGTGGCTATATGAATGTGAGCTATTATAGCTTTATAAGCTAGTCTTGGTTTCCTGAATCCCTACTTTGTCTACTCAATCCCTT
Organism: Notamacropus eugenii; assembly: GCF_028372415.1. Classification (NCBI taxonomy): domain Eukaryota; kingdom Metazoa; phylum Chordata; class Mammalia; order Diprotodontia; family Macropodidae; genus Notamacropus; species Notamacropus eugenii. The sequence continues at coordinate 394,831,478 of NC_092875.1, forward strand.
TTCCTCACACTCTGTCCATCCTTCTGCTGTCTGATTATGGGTTAGAATGCAGTGATGCCCTCTGGGAAGTAGGGACAGTGGGTGAACAGTCACAAAAGCTCTTTATTTCTTTTCCAATTCAGTCAGAGACAATAGAAAATAGCTAGAGAAAAATTTCTTTGAAAGAAAGCATGTGTCCCAAGCCTTTAGGAAAGCAAAAAAAAAAAATCTAAAGGAAATTTTTAACATTTTGCCTTTCCTTGCTCTCCATTGGCATCTGTTTGTACAGAATCACAATTGTACAATGTATTGTGTACAATCTGTACACTATGTACAGAGTCATCCATTTGTACAGAAACATGATACAGTATTGCAGCCAGCACAGAGGATTATTTTTGGGAAACCATTTGCAAAACAACGTAGACCTGTGTTTATGTAATATGTGTTTTATAGGTCACAGCATTTAGAGCTGAAATGACCTTGGAAATCATTTAGTCCAAACCCTTCATTTTATTGATGAGAAACTTAGATTCCCAGAAGGGAAATGATGCCACGGTAACCCTGGCCTTTTGTAGCCATCAGAACTAAGCTTGAAGCCTCTGACTTTAAATCCAACCCTCTTCCCAGTACAGGCCACAGCCCCTTCTGCATTTTTGAGGAAGCTTCTGTCATCTAGCCCAGTTCCCTGACTTTAGAGATAAGGACATCTAAGTTCAAAGATAGTAAGTGACTTGTCTAAAGTAAATCCAAATTTTCTAACTGCAAATTAAGCACTTTTCCCACTATACCATACTACCTCACAGTCATTCAATTGTAGAAATTCCTAAAACAGTTATCTCAGTTTTGTCTACCCTTCTGTTTCCTCCCTTGAATTCTGAATATTTTCTTTCCATTTCTGTGCTAAAAGGCTATTTCAAAAAAGGGAGCTAGGGAAAAGGAAAGCACGGACTAGAAGCTTCATGAATTTTAGAACTAAGCTCTAAGCACACTTTTGGCAAATGAATGTGCCACCCCTCTCTCCATGTTTCATCTTTTTTTTCTTTCAATCAAGATTTTGAATATACATCTACCCAGTGGATACCCTGCAGATCTTATTCCTTGTTCAAATTAGTCATAATTTTTAGATTTTTTTTCAAATTAGTAGAGACAGAGTTTTATTCTCCTATATTGCTACTTCCCAGTTCGTTATATGACTCTAGGATGCCTGCAAGAGGCAGTTAGATGGCTCAGTTGATAGAGTACTGGGCCTGGAATAAGCCTCAGACATTCGCTGACTGTGTGACCCTAGGAAAGTCACTCTGTTTGCCTTAATCCACTGAAGAAGGAAATGGCAAACCGTTCTAGTATCTTTGCCAAGAAAACCTCCTGGCCAGTATGATCCACAGAGTCATGAAGAGTTGAACTCAACTGTATGACAAAGAGTGCCTACATTGGCCTGAAAGGGAAATTCTCTAAAAAATGTTCCAAATCAAGCTATTTTAAAATGTATGTGTGTGCGGGTGTGTGTGTGTATGTTGTTGCTGTTTGTTGTCCTTCATCTTTGAAGAGGACCAAACTGACATCACCATTGTAAAGTAAAATTTCAGTGTGTCCAACTGTGGCTGATCAGAGCAATATGAGCTCGGAATGCTCTACCACAGTTTGGGCAAAGATAGTCCATATGAATATTTGGGGTGGGTGTCTCAAATTTGCACATCCTGCGTTTACTTTGTGCTGTCTCAATTCTGCTTTGCTCAAAGAACATAGCACCCTTTCTAATGTGGGCACACCATGCTGAGCAGTCCTGTGCCAGTGTCTCCCATGTTGCACAGTCAAATCCAAAATTCTTGGGAGAGACCTTGAGAGTGTCCTTTTATCATATCTTCTGGCCACCATGTGATCACCTGCTCCATGCAAGTTCTCCATAAAATAGTCTTTTTGGCAAGGGTACATCAGAGTTGCGCTCCTTAAAGCATAGTTTGAATATTTGGCAGTTCAGCTCAAGCAGGGACCTCACTGTCTGGTACCTTATCCTGCCAGGTAATCCTCAGAATCTTCCTAAGACAGTTCAAATGGAAGCTATTCAGTTTCCTGGCATGGTGCTGGTAGACTGTCCATGTTTCACAAGCATATAACAATGAGGTCAGCACAGTGGCTCAGTAGACCTTCACACAGACGTCTGTACACAACATTTGTAAATCTGATCAAGGCCTTTGACACTGTTAGTTGTGAGGGTTTATGGAAAATTATGTCAAAATTTGGTTGCCCAGAGAAGTTCATCAATATTGTACATTAATTTCATGATGGCATGTTTGCCTAGGTTCTGGATAATGGACAAAGCTCTTGTGCCTTCCCAGTCACCAATGGAGTGAAACAGGGCTGTGTGCTTGCTCCCATGCTTTTTAGCTTGATGTTTTTAGCCATGTTGACAAATGCTTTCAATGAGGATGAACATGGCATCAAGGTCAACTACTGTACTGATGGTAAATTCTAGAGCAGCAGAAACCACAGAACAACAGAGTGGAGGAGATTTTTGGCCCAGAGTGACCTGAAAGACCAATGCAAAAGGTCTGTTGCACCAGACTCGCAGCAGAGTCCAGCCTAGCCTTGGCCCCGTGGCACTGGGAGGAGCAGGACCAAGCAGGCTTCAGGGACAAAATCTCCAGCGGCAGCACTGATCCCTCAACCCATAGGTGCTAAAGGTCAGTGGGAGGGTTTTTTTGGCTGGCCAAGAAGGGAGCAGGGTATCCCCATAACTCGGGCCTCCTCAGGTGGCAGCAGCGGAGGCAGCAGTGGACTGGGGCTCCCAAGGCAGGCAGCAGCGCTTATCCATTGTTGAAGGCCTCATTGTAAAGCCCCTGAGGACACTGAGCCCTGTGTCTTGGCCCTGCCCCAACCTGAGCAGCTGATCTTAATCTCATACTGAATAGCAGCCCTGCCCCCGCCTAAAACCCCTGGGAGATTGGAGCAGTTTATCCAAATCTCAGCCCCCAGTGCTGGCTTGGCAGAACTGGAGGCAAGATGACTATGGAGAGGAAACTCAGAAGTTAAGTAACTGTCTGAGAAAATGCCCAAAAAAGAAAAAAAAATAAGACCATAGAAGGTTACTTTCTTGGTGAACAGGTGTCTTCTCCCATCCTTTCAGATGAGGAAGAACAAGGCATACTGTCAGAGGAAGTCAAGACCCCTGCCTCCAGGGCCTCCGAAGGAAACTTAAACTGGCTTCAGGCAATAGAAGAGCTTGAAAAGCAAGTTAGCAGCTTACTAAAGGAGAACCAAAAAAATGCTGAGGAAAATAACACCTTTAAAAAGAGGTTAACTCAACTGGAAAAAGAGATCCAAAAAGCCAATGAGGAGAAGGAGGCTTTAAAAAGTAGAATTAGCCAAATGGAGGAGAAGGTTCAAAAGCTCACTGAACAAAATAGTTCGTTGAAAGAGAGAATTGAGTTCAGGGAAATGAATGACTATGAGATAAACCAAGCAGTTAAAAAACAAAACCAAAAGTTTGAAAAAATAGAAGATAATGTGAAACATCTCATTGGAAAAACAACTGACCTGGAAAATAGTTCCAAAAGAAACAATTTAAAAATTATGGGACTACCTGAAATCCGTAATCATAAAAAGAGCCTAGACATTATCTTCTACAACATTATCAAGGAAAACTGCCCTGATATTCTAGAACCAAAGGGCAATATTGAAAGAATCCACCAATCACCTCCTGAAAAAGACCTGAAGAGAGAAACTCCTAGGAATATTGTGGCCAAATTTCAGAGTTTCCAGATCAAGGAGAAAATACTGCAAGCAGCTAGAAAGAAATAATTTTAGTATTATGGAAATACAATCAGGATAACACAGGATCTGGCAACTTCAACATTAAGAGATCAAAGGGGTTGGAATAGAATATTCCAGAAGTCAGAGGAACTGGGATTAAAACTAAGAATCACCTACCCAACAAAACTGAGTATAATACTTCAAGGTCCTTCAATGATATAGAGGACTTTGAAGCATTCATATTGATGAAAAGACCAGAACTGAATAGAAATTTTGACTTTCCAGCACAAGAATCAAGAGAAGCATGAAAAGGTAAACAGGAAAGAAAAATCATAAAAGACTTTCTAAAACTGAACTGTTTACATTCCTACATGGAAAGAAAATATTTATAACTCTTGAATCTTTTCTCAGTATTTGGGTAGGTAGAGGGATTGTATACACATACACACACACACACACACACCACATACACATATATAGACAGAGAGTACAGGTTGTGTTGAATTAGAAGAGATGATATCCACACACACAAAAAAATAATAAAATAAAAATTAAGCGGTGAGGGAGGAAAATACTGGGAAGAGAAAGGGAGAAATGGAATGGGGCAGGCTATAACTCATAAAAGAGATAAGAAAAATCTTGTTCAATGGGGGAGAAAAGGGAGAAGGGGAGAGGGGAAAAGTGAAGCTACTCTCTCTACATATGGCTTAAGGAGAGAATAACATACTCACTAAATTTGATATGAAAATCTATCTTACACTACAGGAAAGTAGGGGAGGAGGCAACAAGTGGGGTGAGGGGAAAGATAGAAGGGAAAGCAAATGGGAGAAGGGAGTAACTCGAAATAAACACTTTTGGGAAGGGATAAGGTCAAATGAGGGAATAAAAAAATAAAGGGGGATAGAGTATGATAGAGGGCAATATAGTTAGTATTACACAACATGATTATTATGGAAGTCTTTTGCAAAATGACACATGTAGTCTGTATTGAATTGCTTGCCTTCTCAGTGGGGACAGGGAAGGAGGAAGGGAGAAAAGTTGAAATTCAAAGTATTAGTAACAAATGTTGAAAATTTTTATTGCAGATAACCAGGAAATAAGAAATACAGGGAATGGGGTATAGAAATTTATCTTGCCCTACAAAAAAAGAGAGTAGATGGGGAAAAGGGAAGGGTGGGGTGTGATAGAAGGGAGGGTACATTGAGGGAAGGAGTAATCAGAACACAAGGTATTAGGAAGCAGTGGGAGGGAAGTGATGGGGAGAAAAATTGGACATGTTACAAAGTGAGGTAAAAGCAATTAGTATTAAAACAATTGACTGAATTAATTACTGAGAATAAATCAAAGACATCTTTAGTTTAGGGGAAAGAATTTTAGTCTAAATTTCTTAGAAGCAGGTAAACTTGGGTAAAATCTGGCATTGATGGAAAACCTAAGGTTTTAATGGTAAGTTTGATTTTATGATTGCTATTTAATCAGGAATTAGAACATGTATAGAAAGGCATGTAAGCCACTTAAGACTTGCCTCAAAAGGTGTTCCTTAGTCAAAGTGAAATTATAATCGTATTTGGAACCCGGTTATTGGAACTTGCTATTTTAAGATACTATGGGACTATTAAATGATTGTTCTTCTGAGTCTAACTCCAGGTATGAATAGCAAGAAAGGTGGCCTGAGCCTCCAATCCATGATGCCAGTAAGCCTGTGAGATACTGGTATGAAATGAAAAAGGTGATCTCATGGGAAGGGTGGGAGAGTGGCTCTTCAGCCTGGGCTGAGGTAGGATTCTCCTGACTCAATTTCCCCACTGACACCTGGCAGATTTTAAGCCTGACTGAATGCAAGTTGACAATCTACTCCTCCCTGGAATTGACATGAAGTTGGAGAGATATTGGTTCCCTGCAATGTCCCTACTCTTAGTGGCAATTTCCTCTAGTCAAATGGTTTGTAAGCTTAATACCAGATCTATTAAATTATAGATTGTTGGTAAGGGAACATCTGAGATTAAATCTAAAATTAAGCTATTAGGCTTAGGACTTTAGACCAACAACAATAAGTCAGGATACTTTAATTCTTAGTAATACTGTGGAGACAAAATTAGGTCAAGGGCTTGTGAAGTTAGCATACATAAATATTATTTCTGTCTCAGTTGGTTAATGTTTAAAAAAAATTCTTTTGTGATCTATGTTGTAAATGCTTTAAAAAGAAGTATCACTTGACCAAAAGTTGGAATTGTTTTATGTGATATGAACTGTGTTAAAAATGAAAAATAAAATAAACATTACAATGGGAAAAAAAAAAAAAGAAAAAGAAAACCAAAGGAGGAGTCTCCTCTGCTCACCCACAGATAGGGTTTCAAAATTCACATTTTGAAATGTGAATGTCTGGTTCAAGTCTGTGACCACAGCCCATTTGTGCTGGGTTGAACTACAGAGTCTTACTCAAGCCTTTGCAAATATTTCTAGCTACTGATTTAGGATTCAAAGACTTATCCCACTCTGGATGTGACTAAAGGTGACACTTAGGAGGCAAGAGTCACATTTCACTAGTACATTAAGCTACTATTATGGTAGTTGGTATATACAGGATGTTAAGGAGGGTGAGCACCTCTGGTGTGACAGCTTGCCCAGACTTTTTCAGGGCTGCTTCTCCACTTTTAGCTTCCATCTTTCACCCAATTCTTGTCTGTGGTTCCAAGAAACCACACCCTGTTAAACCATTTCAGTGGACAGGCTAAACTAGGTTGAGGGTAACCAAGTTAGGGAGGTGTCTACACCAAGCATGCGAAGACTTCCTTAAGCAGAATGGGAGGATGAGAACAATTTGTTCCAATGACCATGAAGGTGCCTGAAGCAGATACTGTGGAGCGCTTAGAGCTTGCTCATAAATTAAAGACACCAAGGTCATCCGCTGCATCCTGGGCCATCACCAGTCATTCTAACTTGTCTTGCCACTGGACTTTGATGACTCTGGAAGAGAGAGTGAGGCTGAGAACTTTGTACAACTCTGCCTCATTTGAATTCAATTCATTTGCAAGTCAATAAATACATCACTTATCCTCTTCAAAATGAAGGACAAACAACATTTAAGAGTGCCAAGTATTGCTAGCCGGTGGTTGCAAATGTTGAATAAGTCCAAGTTTGGCTATTCTCCCATTCTTGATATCTGTCCTTAGTTTTAATCTCCAAGGTACCATATTGAACAATTTTAGGTGGATATAAACATAAATTTCCTAAACACTGGCACTGTCAAAGTGGAATAGACTGCCTTATTAATCACTGGTGGTCTTCACATGGAGGATAGATGACTTGGTAAGAATGGTATAGAGAGAATTCTTGTTTAATTTGGACTTAGGATTTCTGAGGTTTCCTCCAAATCTGAAATTCTACTATTTTATGCTTACTTTAGAAAAATGTATTAAGAGAAAAAAAATTAGCTCAGACTTTGCTAGGTAGCCTTTTTAAAACTATATAGTCAATCTATTATCATTCTTCCTTACCTCCCCAACTGGCAAAAGCCATATAAATTCTAAGAAGAATTAAATTGCTAATAACATATTTGCACAACTCTTAAAGTTTGCAAAAACACTTTACATACATGATCTCATTTGACAGGCAGTTTGGAATGAGAAATGGAAAGTCAACTTCAGAGTCAGGGCAACCTGGGTTCAAATCCCACCTCTGACACATGCTGGCTTCATGACCTTGAGGAAGTTACTTAAGCTCATAGTGCTCCAGGCAACTCTGTCAGACTTAAAATTGTCCAAGAGTTGAAGATGAACTTTGACAGAGGAAATATTCTTAATGTGGGTTGCCTATGGTGATAAGAGCACAGATCTAGGATCTTCCTCCCCAATCTCACTGGAGTTTCATGACAATTCTATGAGAAAATTATTCTCATTTTACAGATGAGGAAACTGAGGTTCCAAGAATTTAAGTGATTTACCCACAGTCACAGAGAAAGTGAAAGCCAAAGGCAGGATTTGAATTATTCTAATTCCACCCAGGTCAGTTTCACTATATTACCTCTCATGTTAGTGTATTAGACTTAGGAATGGCAAGTTTATTAGGTAGGGTTGATATATGCATGTGTTACTAGGCTGTATATTCATAAACATTTTCATTGTGGGTTCTTGTATCAGTCAAGCATGTTTTATGTATGTGCTATGTGCCAAGTCATTATGCTAGAGACTGGGGCTATAGACCAAAATGAAGCTTGTCCCTGCCCTCAAGAAGTTTTCATTCAGTTGGTAGAAACACCTTTTACACAAAGATAAATTTTTTTAAAAATGTAAGGTGATGGGGGAAGCAGGGCATGATAAGATGTGGGAGGATCAGGAAAAAGGTCTCATAGAGATGGAAGCACTTAAACTGAACCTTTAAGGAAATTAAGGATTCTAAGAGACAGTGAAGTGTAGAGGGAATGATGCAAAGGTATGGAGATGGGAAATCAGTGTCCTCTATGAAAAATAATAAAAAGTCCAATTTTGTCTGAACCAAAGTGCAGGCAGAGTAGGAATGAATAATGAGGCTGGAAAGGTCAGTCAGTTACAGTGAGGTTGTGAAGGGCTTTAAATGCCAAAATGAAGAGTTTATATTTGACACTAGACATTGTAGACAGCCACTGGAGCTTATTGAGTAGGAGAGTAACATGATGAGATCTGGGCTTTAGGAATATCAATTTATTAGATGAAATTTCTCCATTAGAATATAAGCTCCTTGAGAGCAGAGACTATTTTTGCCTTTCTTTGTATCCATAGCCCTTAAGGCATAGTGCTTAATAAATGTTTGCTGATTATTGAAAAACTGCTGCAAATGTTAGTAAGTAGGCTACAACAGCGTATTAGAAAGATTATACCAGATTGAGTTTATTCCAGGAATGCAAGGTTGGCTCAACATAAAACTATAAATATAATAAAACATGCTAATAGCATAAATAATTTTTTAAATGTATGATATCAGTAAGTGCCAAAAAGGCTTTTGACAAAATTCAACACTCACATCTATTAGAAATCCCAGAAATTGCAAGAATCAAAGGACCTTTCCTTAATATAGTTAATAGTATTTAAATCCAAGAGTAAACATATGTAATGGAGAAAAATTAGAAGTTTTTCCAATAAGATCAGGGGTAAAGCAAGGATGCCCATTCTCACCACTATTTAATATAGTGCTTTTTAAAATGTCAGTCATAGCAAAAAAGAAAAAAAGAAAAAGAAATTGAGGCAATAAGCATAGTAAAAGAAGAAATAAAATTATTGCTTTTTTGCAGGTGATAGAATGGTGTGCTTAGAACATTTTGAAGAATCAACTAAAAACTAGCATAAATAAATAATAACTTCAATAAAGTTGCAGGCTATATAATAAATCCTCATAAATCATTAGCATTTCTATGTTAAAACAACAAAACTCAGCAGGAAGAACTAGAAAGAGAAATTATAATCAAAATAGCTATATGAGCTGTAAAATACTTATGAGCATATCCACCAAGATTTACCCAACAACTATACCATTCTATCTATAAAAATCTTTGCCAAAATAAAGACCTAAACAAAAATTACTCATAGGTGAGTCAAACTAATATCATAAAAATGACTATATCATCCATATTAATTTGCTATATCAATCAGCTACCAAAAGAATATTTTATAGTCATAAAAATAATAATAAAATTCACATGGAAGAAATGAAGTTCAAGAATCTCCAAGGCAATCATGAAAAAAGTAGAAAAAAAGGGAATCTATATGCACCAGATCTCAAACTGTACTGCAAAGTACTAATCATTAAAATAATTTGGTATTGGTTTAAAAAGACAGGCTGGTCAATACAACTATTTAAGTTTGGTATTAACATACAGAATGAAAAAATAGTAACAGTGTTTAATAAACCCAAAGACCCCCATGTATTAGGGAAATGACTCATTATTTGACAAAAATTGCTAAGAAAATTGGACAGCAGTCTGGCAAACATGAAGTTTAGACCAATATTCCCTATAGGATACCAAGATCAATTCCAAATGAATGTGACCTAGATATAAAAGGTCACATCATAAGCAAAATAGAGCAGCAAAGAAGCAATTGCCTTTTGGATCAATGCACAAGAGAAGAATTTATGACTAAAGAGAAATGATAGGATAAGACAAGTTCTGATACATAAAATTTTGCACAATGTAATGCAGTAAAAATAGTAGAGAAACAGTTAATTGGGGGGGAAATCTTTACAATGTTTCTTTGGTAAGGGTCTCATATCCAAGAAATATAAGGAACCAATTCAGATCCTCTGTGAAAAATAGTAAAAAGTTAAAAAAAAAGAAAAGAAAAAAATTTTAAAAATGAAAAAAAATAATAAAAAGTCCAGTCTGGCTGGATCAAAGTGCTAGAAGGGTAGGAATATATAATGAAGCTAGCCTATAGACCTAAGAGCCACTTCTCAGTAGAGAAATGGTCAAAGGATATGAACAACCATTTTTCAAAGGAAGAAATTCAAGCTATCAACAATCATATTAAGAGATACTCCAAATCACTAACCATTACAGAACTATAAATTAAAGCAGCCTTGAGGTTCCATCTCACACCTATCAGACTGGCAAAAATGACAAGGAAAAAAAGAAAAATGCCAAATGTAGGCAGGCTGTGGGAAAACAAGTTACACTGGTGGACTGTGGGTAGAGTTGTGAATTGGTTCAGCCATTCTGGAAAATAATTTGGAACTATGCCCAGAAAGTTACTGAATGGCATGTACCCTTTGACCCAGTTATACCAACCGGTAGCCTTATAGGCCAAAGAAATCAAAGAAAAAGGAAAGGGTTTATATGTGTACAAAAATATTTATAGCAACTCTTTTTCTGGTAGTCAGAAATTGACAGCTAAGGGGATGTACTTGGAGAGTTGGAGAATGGCTAAACAAATGGTGGTACATGCATGGAATGGAATTTTATTGTGCCAAAAGAAATGATTAAATTGACAATTTCAGAGGAAATTGGGGAGAACTTTTTGAACTAATGCAGAGTAAAGTGGGCAGAACTAGGAGTACAATCTCTGCGATGAAAACAACACTATAAAAAAAGCAACTTCAAAAGACTTTAGTGCTCTAGTAAATGTAATGATAAATCATAAGTCCAAAAGAATAAATATAAAACATGCACTCACCTGATAGACAAGTGATGAACTCAGAATGCAGAAAGAGAAATACATGTTCAGACATGGATAATGTAGGAATTTGTTGTGTTAGATGATGCAGGTAGGTATTGGATTAACTTTTCAGGGTTGTTTTTTTTAATTTGTTCAAGGGGAGCAGGTAGTGGGAGGGACAGATTAATTTTTAAAAACTTTTGCCAACTAAAACATAAAATTTAAAAATAAAATAACAAAAAAAAATTTACAATGTAATGACCACCAATGACTTTGTCCAAATGGGAGCAAGTTAGTATAATCCAACACAAGAAGAAAGAATATGAGGAAATTGTCTAGGAATGAGCAGGTGAGAAATCTGGGTACCATATTTCTAAAACCAATAAAGTGGAATACCCAATAAGGTTCTACTACCTTTGACCAAACATTTGAGGTCAGAAAATTTGTTAGCTCTTTTATCTCATACCCAGTGGAGATCTTACACTGAACTTTATTAACCACTCTATGCTCCATCCCTCTCCCATAGTAAAAACACTTAGGAGCCATTAAGAGCCATTCTAAAGTAAATGTGTCCTATCTGTGAATTACTGAATAACTCATTATAGCACTATAAGATTTAGAAAGTGTTTTGAGGAAGCTACACGACATATTGGACAGAGCACTGAGCTTAAAATTAAGAAGCCCTCAGTTCAAATCTAACCTCAGACTTTTACTTATTGTTCAACCTTGGGCAAGTCACATGACATTTGTCTGCCTCAGTTTCCTTAAGCGTAAAATGATGATATTAATAGCACCTACCTCCCAGGGTGTTGTGAGGATGAAGTGAGATATTTTAAAAGTGTATAGCACAGTGCCCAGCACATATTTTACCAAATGCTTGTTCCCTTTCCCCTTTTCCTCAAACAATTGTGTAAAATAATATCTTCATTTTACAGATGAGGAAATTGAGATTCAGAGAAATTAAATCATTTGCCCAACATCACACAGCTAACAATTATCAGAACCCAAGCTCAAATTCAGGTCTCCCCTGATTCCAGGTCTAGCACCCTGTTTCTAGTTATGTTATCATCCAAAGATGAGAAACCTGTGGCCCCAAAGGTGTGAGTTCTCCGTAAAATAGAACTGTTCTGTAAAGTTTGGATTCAGTTAAAGGGTCACATTGAGAACCTAGAAGGCTACATGTGACCTCCAGGCCATAAGTTCCCCACCCCTGTCACTTAGGTCCAACCCAATATCAGCTGGGTTCTATTGAGCAGAGTTGAGGAAAATATATTGCAAATCACACATATTTTTGGACCTTTTCAGTTTAATTAATCAAGTTAAGCTGAATGTTTCTTCTTTTTTTAACTTAAAAATATTATTTGTTATATGTGATGGCACTGAGAGATAGAGAAGGGAGGATACTGGAGAAAATTGATGATGTTTTAAAAAAGACATCAATAAAAACATTTCTAAAAGTTGAACTGAAACTATTAGAAGGATATACAGATCAAGAAATAGGAGGCTAAGGGGAGAAGATACGGGAGAGACTCTGAGAAGGGGAAGTAGATTAAGGAATAGAAGGGCAAGGGGAAAGGACAAAGAAGGGATTCTTAGAAAGAGTGGGGATGAGGGAGGCAGTAGTGTAATAGTAAGCACCCCAACATACCCAGTGGGGCCTGCTATCACAGGTTCTTAGATCTGCATTCATAAAAGGAAAGCAACTTTCAAGGGGTTAACAATCATTGTAATCAAGCACATGTATCATTCCTTTAACCAAGCACATATAGCATTCACCTAGTTCAGGGGAGTCAGTACCCTGAACTTCAAATAAATTCAGAGAAATCAAAAAGTCAACAGACATGGCTTCCTCTGCCTGACCATAATTCAACAGACAGGTCCAACTGTCTGGCCATAGTTACCAGAGAGGGAAGCACTGACATCTGGGTTTTCAAAATGGGGCAGGGGGGTGGGGCAGGGGTGGGGTCCTCCTTAAAGCAGCTTCCCAGAGTCCTCATCTGGCACTCAAATCTTCTTCCCAAAACTAAGCCCCAAAGTAAAACCTTACCTTCAGAGTGTTTATAGCTTTTTTAGAGCCAGAAGGCATAAGCCTCTGACCCAGTGCCTCAATAGAAAAAACAAAAGGTACTTGGGACCCTCCTACAAAACAACTCCCCTAATCAAACTTCCCACAATAGGCAGGCCCATCAATGGGTGGGAAAGATCTTCTTTAATCACATCATTCAAATAGAGGCACTTTTAGTAAAACAAAAACAGCAAAAGATCCTAATTTGATTGCCATCACAAGTAGCCAAAAGTAAATAAGATATCTAAGAAGGGATAGGTTAAAAAGAGAGAGAGAAAGATAATCAATGAGGAAAACTAGGATGAAGGGAAATACACAAATAGTCATTTTAACTTTTAACATGAATGGGAAGCCAAAATCTGACAATATGTGTTTACAAGAAACACATTTGAAAATGAGAGATTGTTTGGTTGCTGGGTGTTTGGTTGTCCTTCACACTTGGATAGGACCAAAATGACATCACTATGTTAGAATCACGCTACAGTGTGTCCAACTGTGGCTGATTAGACACTAATACAAATTCAGAATGCTCTACCACAGAAACGGCACAGATAGTCCATGTGAACATTTGGGGTGGATTCTCTAAATCTGCACATATCATGTTTTTTTAAGCTACTTCAGTTCTGCTTTGCTTATAGAGCACAGCACCTTCTCTGATGCAGACACACCATGCTGGGTGGTCCTGGGCTAGTGTCTCCCATGTCACACAATCAATTCCAAAGTTCTTAAGAGAGACCTTGAGGATGTCTTTGTATCACTTTTTCTGACCACCTTGTGAGTCCTTGCCCTGCATGAGTTCTCCATAAAATAGTCTTTTTGGCAAGCATAGGTTTGGCATTCTAACAACATGGCCAACCCATCAAAGTTGTGCTCTCTGAAGTGGAGTTTGAATGTTTGGCAGTTTGGTTTGAGAAAAGACAATCAGAGTCTGGTATCTTATCCTGCCAGGTGATCTTCAGAATCTTCCTAAAACAATTCAAAATTCAGTTCCCTGGCATGGTGCTGATATACTGTCCAGGTTTCACAGGAATATGACAGAAAGATCAGTACAATAGCTCTGTAGACCACAGTTGCTTAAGCCGACAACTTTTAGGGCACCTTGTCTAGCCCCTCTCTCACACCAGAGGTGAACAATGCAGTCCTTAAAAGGCTGCTCAGCTATCCATGGAGCTGCTGCATTGGACTGTTTCTTCCAGGGAGAAGAGGACCGTATGGCCTGGGCTGCCTATGTGCAAGGTTGTGACTACAGCTCCCAGCATATCCACATCTGCTGCTTCATCCCTTGCCTGCTGCCACAGGACTTTGAGATAGATAAAAATGGCAACATGCTATGATTTGTGCATAAATTGGATATCAGTGAGGTAGAGTTGCATGAAGTCGTTGGCCTCACTCTCTCTTCCAGAGTCATCACATCCCAGAGTCAAGATGACTGGCAATGGCTCAAGATGCAGTGGATAACTCTGACATCTTTATTGTCTAACCACGCTCTAAGAACTCCATAGCTCCTGTTTCAGGTGCCTTCATGGCTGTTGGAATTGTTCTCATCTGCCCATTTCACCAAGGGAAGTCTTCACATGCTTGGGGTAGACATCACCCTAACTTACCAATGGGTTTGAGACCCCTTGGTTACCCTCAACCTGGTTTAGCCCATCTACCAAAATGGTTTACTGGGGCATGTTTGCTGTGCATGTTACAGCTTCTTGGAGCCACAGGAGAGAGTTAGGTGGATCAGGCACACCCTAAAGGTGGAAAGCAACCCTGAAAAGCAGCCCTCTAATCTTCCCTGAACACACCCTACACCCCCAAAATGAGAGAAGTACATAGAGTAAAAATAAAAGACTGGAGTTGAATTTATTATGATTTAGCTGAGTTTGAAAAAAGAGCAGGGGTAGCAATCATGATCTCAGACAAAGTTAAAGCTAAAATAGATTTAATTGAAAGAGATAAACAGGAAAACTAATTATAATAGAAGATACCATAGATAATGGATATGTGCACCAATGCTATAGCATCCAATTTTTGAAGGAAAAGCTAAATAAATTACATACGAAAATAGCAAAACTATAACAGTGGGGAACTTCAATCTTCCTCTCTCAGGACTAGGTAAATCTAATAAAAACATAAATAAGATGTCAAAGAGATAGTAGAATCCTAGATATGATAGATATGTGGAGACAATTGAATGGGAATATAAAAGAATGCACCTTTTCTTCAATGGCACCTTTACAAAAACTGACCATATATTAGGGCATAAAATTTTATAGTTAAATGCAGAAAAGCAGAAATATTCAATGCATCTTTTTCATATTATAAATCAATAAAATTATATTTAATAAGGGAAAACTGAAACACAGATTAAAAACTAATTGGAGACTAAATAATCTAATCTTAAAGAATGAATGGATCAAAGAACAAATCATAGGGACAATATATAATTTTATTAAAGAGAATGATTATAAGACAACATACCAAAACCTACGGGATGCAGCAAAAGCAATAATCAGATGAAAATTTATATTTCTAAATGCTTACATCATAAAATAAAGAGCAGACCAATGAATTGGATATGCAATTTTAAAAAATAGAAAAAGAATAAATTAAAAATCACCAATTAAATACCAAATTGGAAATCCTAAAAATTAAGGATGAGATTAATAAATTTGAATGTAAAAAAAAATCACTGAATTAAAAAATAAAACTAGAAGTTGGTTTTATGAAAAAAAACCCAATAAAGCAAAGAAACCATTGGTTAATATAGTTAAAAAGAGAAAAGAAAACCAAATCACTAAAATCAAAAGTGAAGGGTGACTAGCCAGAAATGAAGATAAAATCAAAGCAATTATTAGGAGTTATTTTGCCCAGTTATATGTCAATAAATGTAACAATTAAAGTGAAATTGAAGAGTACTTACAAAAATATAAACTGTCTAGATTAACAGAAGAGGAAACAAAATATTTAAATAAGCCTCTCTTAAGGGGAAAAAATTGAACAGGCCATTAATGAATTTCTTAAGAAAAAAGTATCAGAACCAGAGAGATTTGCAAGCGAATTTTACCAAACATTTAAGGATCCACTAAATCCAATATTAAGTAAATTATTTGGAATAATAGACAAAGAAGTCCTACCAAACTCCTTTTAAGAAACCAATATGGTGCTGATACCTAAACCAGGAAGAGAAAAAACAGAGAAAGAAAATTATAAACCACCTTCACTATTGAATATTGATGCAAATATCCTAAATAAAATACTAGCTAGGGTACTATAACAATATATCACAAAAATTATTACTGGTTACTAGGTGGGATTTATATGAGGAATGCAGTGATAGTTTAACATAAGAAAAACTATTAGCATAATTGATTATATCAAGAACAAAAGTACAAAAATCATATAATTATATCAATAGATGCAGAAAAAGCTTTTGAAAAAAATACAACACCCATTCCTATAAAAAAAAAAAACCACTTGAAAACATAGACATAAATGTTTTTTTCTTTAAGTAGTAAGAAACATCTCCCTAAAACCATCAGCAAGCATTATTTGCATAAGAATAAGTCATCCTAATAAGATCAGGAGTGAAACAAAAGTTCTCCTTATCATGAATATTATTCAGAATTGTACCAGAAATGCTAGCAATAGCAATAAGAGAAGAAAAAGAAATGAAAGAAATCAGACTGGGAAATGAGTTAAGAAAACTATCTCTTTTGTAGACAATATGATGATTTACTTGGAAATATATATGAATTCAACTACAGAGGTAGTTGAAACAATAATTTTAGCAAGTAGGAAGATATAAAATAAACCCACACAAATCATCAGCATTTCTATATATCATAAACAAAACCCTACAAGAAGAGATAGTGAGATGATCCATTTAAAATAACTGTAGACAGCATAAAATACCTGGGAATACACCTTCCAATATGCCACACCCAGGAACTACATGAACACAATTATAAAATAATTTTATACAGATTTAGATAATTGGAGAAATATTAATTATTCAAGGGTGGGTAAAGCCAATATAATTTAAAGGGACAATTCTACCTAAACAAATCTACTTATTCAATGCCATCCTGATTAAATTATCCAAAAAATAATGTTGAGCTAGAAAAAATAACAAAATTCATTTGTAAGAAAAAAAGGTGAGAATATCAAAGGAATTAATTTTTAAAATATAAAAGGAGACTTAGCAGTACCAGATCATAAACTATATTATAAGGTAGCAATTGTCAAAACTCTGATACTATCTAAGAAACAGAATGGATGTTTCACAAATGGATCAGTGAAACAGAATCAATATATAATACACAGTAGTAAATGTATATTATAGCAAGCTTGTGTTTGACAAATGTAAAGATTTAAATTGGGGGGATAAGAATTCACTATTTGGTAAAAATTGTTGGGAAAACTAGAAAGCAGTGTGGCAGAAATTGGGCATAGACCAATCTTACACCATTTACCAAGATAAGATCAAAATGGATACATGGCCTAGATATAAAGGAAGATATCACAAGTAAATTATAAGAACAGGGAACATATTACCTATCAGACTTATGGATAGAAGAACTTATGAATAAGCAAGAAATAGAGAGTATTGTGAGACATAAAATAGATAATTTTGATTACCTTAAATTTTTTAAAGTTTGTATGAATAAAACCAATGTAGCCAAGATTAGATGTAAAGCAGAAAATTGGGAAGGGGGGAAATTTTATAGATAATTTTCCAGATAAAGGTTTCAAATTTTTGGAATATGAGTCATTCTCCAAATGATAAATAAATGGTCAAAGGATGTGAGCAGGCAGTTTTGCTGTGGGTTTTTTTTTTTTGATGAAGAAATCAGTGCTATATAAATCAATGCTCTAAATCATTATTGATTAGAGAAAGGCAAATTAATTGAGATATCATCGTACACCTATTAGACTTGCTAAAATGATGGAAGAGGAAAAGAACAAATGTCAGAGGGGATGTGGAAAAATTGGGACGCTAATACACTGTTGACAGAATTGTGGGCTGATCCAATCATTTTGGGGAACAATCTGAAATTATGCCCAAAGAGTTATAAAACTGTATATACCCTTTGACCCAGAAATACCACTGTTAGATCTATTTCCTGAGGTGATCAGGGAAAAAGGAAAAGAACCCATATGTCCTAGAATATTTATAGCAGGTCTCTTTGTGGTGGTAAAGAACTGGAAATTGGGGAGATGCTTCTCATTTGGGGAAGGCCTAAACAAGTTGTGGTACATGATTAGGATAGAATACTACTGTGCTAGAAGAAATAATGAGCAGGTTGGGTTTAGAAAAACATGGAAAGACTTGCATGAAATAATGAAGAGTGAAATGCCAAGAGAACATTAGCAGGGCTTCTTAAACTTTTTTCACTTGCCACCCGTTTTCACATTTGGACAGAGTTCTTTAGTGTTGCGTGTCCCTGAGGGCATGCACAGTGCAAAGTGCACATGCTGTGTATTTAGAACCAAGGCTGCAATGAAGTTGCATGATGCAACATGGGCAAGTGCTGCCGGAAACACCGAGGATTCATTACACATTGGATTTTTAATTAATTTTTGACAATTGAGTGTTCAAAAAACTTTCACTGTTGGCAAATTTTTTGAGATGCGACCCACAGTTTAAGAAGCGCTAGATACAATGACAGCAATATTGTTCAAAGAATAACTGTGAATGACTAAGTTATTCTGAGTATTATATTCAGCTCAGATACAAAGGACCCATGAAGGAAAATGCTATCCACCTCCAGAGAAAGAAGTGATAAATAGGAGTGCGCATAGTACATACATACTGGTATATATATATATGTATTGGTGTAGACACATATATACACATGTGTGTACCTGTATCAAATGATGGTCCTCTTTAGTGTAGGATGGGGAAGGGAAGGAGAGAGGGAGATAGTTTGGAAATTAAAATGTAACAAAAAGCATATTTAATTTTTAAAAATTGAAGTAAAATGAATGACCTGAATAAGAGAGCATGAAATCGAGCTACAGATTAGGGGGTGAGGAATCGTGAAGTGAGAAAATTTTAATCACAAGAAAGAGGCAAAAGACAATGACTAGTTCCTGTTGTGGCACTGGGGCTCAAACTCCAATTTTTATTATTACTTTCTCCCTCATCCCATCCAAGTCCTCTCCTAGTGAGAAGAGAACTTAATAAATCTGAGAGACAGTCAATGCTCAGGAGGAATCAATGCCCAGAGTTCTCCTGGGGGCCAGCTGAAGAGAGCAAGTCCAAGATTGGAGGGACTTGAGAGGACAGCCAGACTTGAAAATCAAAATCTCCCATTTCTGCCTTATTTTCCACTGATTTGTGATTGACAGTCTGTATGTCCCCTTGGTATCCTTGAGTTGTCGAGAGAACTCCAAGAAGTTCAGCAAGAAAATTATTTTTGTTCTTGTTGTTTGTCTTTCGTTCTCAAAGAGGACCATGACATCAGGGAGATGATGCCATGACATGCAAGTGAATGGGATCTAGGTGAGGGAGGGCTGTGACCAATGATGGGCAGGCATGGATGGCCTGTTGTGACCTGCATCAAATGAAGGGAAAGCCCAAATCTAGGAGAATAAAGATCCTTTAGAGAAATTAAGAGGTCTGATCTCTAGATGGCAGTATACACTTAGTGCTATGTTTCACAGTATCACCCAAGCATAACAGTTTCTGCCTCTCTTCCTAGCTTGTTTAATGTGTGTGTGTGTGTGTGTGTGAGAGAGAGAGAGAGAGAGAGAGAGAGAGAGAGAGAGAGAGAGAGAGAGAGAAAGAGAGAGACAGACAGACAGACAGACAGACAGACAGAGACAGAGACAGAGAGACAGAGACAGAGCATGAGACAGAGACGGAGACAGAGAGAGACAGAGAGACAGAGACAGACAGATACACCCACACACACCCAAACACACACAGATTTATGAAGTCTGAGGAATGTTGTGCCTACTAATATTCTGCTGAATACTACTTTGTATCTCAGCACCAAGTCCTCTGATGTTCACATAGTAGGTGCTTGAGAAATGTTTATTCGATCAAACTGCTAAAGGAAACGCAATTCTAGATTAATGAAAGAAAAGAGACAGCCCGATGAAGAAGCCAGTGAGCTTACCTCAGAGTCAGGATGGCCTGGGTTCAGATCCTGGGTTTCTGACTCTGACACTTAAACGCTGCATTGCTTTTAAGCAGCTCTCTGAGACTGCAAGATGCAGAATAGTTGCTGGTCTCCTTTCATAAAGGAAGTTCCCTTTATTAACAAGATCATAGACAAAAGGGAGAAAAAAGATGCTGGTGTAATGGATAGAGGACTGGCCCTAGAAGGGTTGGGAAGACCTGAGGTCAGATCCTGCCTCTGACGCAGGCTGATTGTTACCAAGGGTGGGTCACTTCACCTCTTTGTGCCCACTGACAACTCTCTAAGATTTAAGTTAGAGATTATATAGTTCATACGCATCGATGGATTTCCTCTGATGAAATCACATGTCTAGATTAAAAAAAAAAAAGAGGAAAGAAGTCTCTAGGGTAGAGGGAAATATTGTATAAACAATGTTACCTTCTAAAAAAAGCTCAATCTAGTCCTCAAATGCCCACTCCTCATAACAGTCATGGCAGGTAGGTGGGAAAATGGAGATATAGGAGTGAAATGATTCATCACTTATTTCTGCATCCAGGATAAAGTTCATTCAGACTGTCTCTTCAGCGTCTACCCTCCTGTCCCACAACATCTGTCCACCTTACCTAGGATTCCTAATAGAGACGGGATTTAGTTATTGGATTTATCTGTTTATGACGTTTATGCTGTGAAGCAGTCACCTAAAAAAAATATGAAACCCCTATTATCAAAAAATGATCAACAAGTGTCTGTGCTAAGTACCAAGGATACAAATATAGAGAATGAACAATCCCTTCTTGCAAGGAGTTACATTCTAATAAAGACAACAGAGACATATAGATATGTAACAATATATCTATATCTAACAGCATACAGATATGTAACAACAGAGATATAGAGATATGTAACATATAGTTACCTACCGAATAAAGAGAATGAATACAATGTAATTTAATACCTATTCACTGAGATGCAGAATTCCTATAGAACGTGATACTTGAGCTGAATCCAAGCGGATTGCAACAGCTAGAGGTGAGGAGGGAGCACCTTCCTGGCATGGAAGGAGACAGCAGTGCAAAGACATGGAGACCCAGGTGGACTCTAGTATGGGGAGAACAAAGAGAAGGCTCATTTGGCTGGATAGCAGAATACCAAAGAGGGAATGATGTCCAATGAGGTTGGAAAGCAGCCTCCTAGTGAAGTGGCTAGAAGACCAGTTCAGAATTTAAGAGACCAAGGCTCAGGGGCAGCTGGGTGGCATGGTGAATAGAGGGCTGGGCCTGGAGTCTTGAAGACTCCTCTTCCTGAGTTCAAATGTGACCTCAGATACTTACTAGCTGTGTGACCCTGGGCATGTCACTTAATCCTGTTTGCCTCAGATGAGGACATGATTAAAATGAGTTGGAGAAGGAAATGGCAAATCACTCCAAAATCTTTGTCAAGAAAACCCTAAATAGGGTCACAAAGAGTTGGACATGACTGAATAACAAACAAGACCTAGACTCAAGTCCTGGTTGCTGCCCGTCCTAACTGTATGATTAAGATCCTGTCAGTGTTCCCTTGGGAATTCTCTAAGATTATAAATTGCAGAGTTGCTGATCTGCTTTGATGGAGGGATCTACTGCATGGATGAAATCACAGGTCTAAACTGAAAATAAAAAATATGCAAAGCATTGTGCAAGAGGCTGGGGATTTAAAAATAAATGGTCCTATAGTGGCCCCTACACTGTAGGAAATTTCAGTCTTGAAGAGGAGCAATTTTCTTTTTGAAGTGACCTTTATCTAATACAGGCATCTAGAAACTTGCCCTGCAAACATCTTAGTTTGAATCCCATATCAGCTACCACCAAACTGTTTGATCTTGGGTATGTCACAATGTTTCTGGGCTCCGGTTTTCTCCTATATCCAACAAGGGAGTTGGACTAAATGAACCTGAATGTCTCTTCGAGCTCTAAGCCTAAGATTATTCTGTTTCAGAGTTATCTGTACATGTATATATGCCATATCCCCCTTCTCCAGCATCTGCTCTAGGAGTGCATAAACTTTGCATCTCTCTAAGTGCCCAGCAGATAATGAACACATGATAAATGCACATTGAATGAATGAATGAATGAAGCCACAAACCTTCTTTCTGTGCCGGACCCCTCATTGTATCATCTAATCCTCCCACTTCTGACACAGCACTCTGAGGAACTCTCCTTATCTTTTCCTTACCGGGAAAATAGCTTTTGGAAAATAACATCATATACCTCATTGGTGCTATAGTATTAATTTTTAAATCAATGTATTACGTTAATCTGAGGCATTTGAATTTTGAACTTTATCTCTAATTATAGAATAAATGGCTTTGTTTTCCTCAAAGGAATTTTAAGCATCCTCAGAAATGAGAGAACACCCTTCTGGGAAGGGGAACCTTCCCCAGGTAGTATTAACCCTGTTCCTAAACTATGCATTTTCTTATATTTCAAATAAGTATTTAATCTGCCCTTCACAGCCCTACCAACTCTGTTCAAGTGAAGCTGTTTGGAAAATAGTATGTCTAAAGCAATAGCAATATTGTTTTAAGAACAACTTTGGGAAACTAAGTCATTTTGACTATTATAAATACCTAAATCAACTGCAAAGGACATATGAAGATGCTATCTGCATCCAGAGAAAGAAATGATAAATAGAAATATGTACAGAATGATTTTACATATATACATATATATGTATGTGCATATGTGTGTGTATTTATGTCTAATAGTAGCCATGGGGAGGGGAGGAGAAAAAAAGGAGCAGATGACCTCCACCATCCCATCCAGCTGTGTGGTCCTAAATTAGGTTCAGAGACAGGTGACATGACCTGTGGAATCATATGATCATGGATTTTGGAGCTGGAAGGAAAATTCAAGCCCCAGAGAGATGAGTGATTTGCCCAAGGTAACACAGCTAGCCAGTGGGAGAGCGAGGACTGAAACTGAAATCCTCTGACTTTCAGTGTTGAACTATTTCTACTTAAGCATGTATTTGAGAAGCATCCACAAAATATCCTATAATTCACATTTTTCATTAATCTAATCCTTTCCCTCTTCTCCCTCCCCAGTTACTATGAATGAGAGGTTTGCCGCATTTTAGCAGAGCTGAGTTGCTTCTCTGAAGCTATTATAAAATCAGTTATCCAGTAGTGCTGAACAGGGAGCTGAGGAGGCAGGGCCAATCCTTGGCTTCTGGGAACATTTATCATCACCAGAGGAGGAGGGGTTCTGAACCCTTAAGTTTTCCTCTAAAGTATGTGTTTTTTCTCTCTGATAGAGTTAAACTTGCCCTGGCAAAAGATGGTAGAGACTGCTGATTGCAATGCATATGAAAAAGGTGTATATTTTATTTTTCCTATCAAATTACTCTAAAACTCCCATGTTTAGGAAAGTGATCAAGAATTAACCATGGCTTTGAAGAGAACACAAATGAAAGCTTTTCAGAAAGCAGTGGATGTCCTCCCCTGTCAGGTTTTTTCTGTCATTATTTATTTAATTTAATTTTGTTTTTCTTTAAAAGTAACAACAAATAAGTAACAAGCTTGGTGTGGTGGTCTTTAAAATAAGACTGTTTCTTCCAATGTAGTTCTTCTACTTGCATTTACTTTCTTCCACGAAAATCCTACTCCAGTGCTTCTCTGGAAAATGGAGATAACACTTGTTTTCTGAAAGTCATGCCAGCAGAGTTGTGGCATACACTTGTAGTCCCTGCTGCTGGAGAGCCTGAGGCTGGCAGATTGCCTGAACTTGGGAGTTCTGAGCTTCCGTAAAGATAAAG
Source organism: Notamacropus eugenii (assembly GCF_028372415.1). NCBI lineage: Eukaryota > Metazoa > Chordata > Mammalia > Diprotodontia > Macropodidae > Notamacropus > Notamacropus eugenii. The sequence continues at coordinate 394,855,306 of NC_092875.1, forward strand.
CTGATCAGGTGTCTGGATGAAGTCTGGCACCAATATGGTGCATGAGCTACAGGAAGCAGAGGGCAACCAGGATTGGCCCACATTGAAAAATGTAGCAGGTTAAAGCTTATGTGCCAACAGGAGGTAAGATTGGACCCTGAATAGCTGTTGTACTTCAGGCCTTGGCAAGATAGGAAGAACCAGTCAAAAAAAAAAAGTAAGTACATCCTATTATGTAGTTGCCATGGTAGTGAGAGAGACTGCAGGAGTGGAGCCAAGATGGTGGAGGAGAGAAAGCACTCAGTTGAGCCTCCTAACATTTCCCTCCAAACAACTTTAAAATGATCTCTCAAATTGAATGGCAGCTAGGTGGTATAGTGGATAGAGGTACTGGATCTGGATCAGGAAACTCATCTTGAGTTCAAATCACTTACTAGCTGTGTGATCCTGGACAAGTAACTTAACCCTGTTTGCCTCAGTTTCTTCTTCTGTAACCTGAGCTAGAGAAGAAAATGTCAAAACACTCCAGGATCTTTGCCAAAAAAACCCTCAAATGCGGCCATGAAGAGTAGGACACAAATGAAACAATTAAACAACTCATATCAAATTCTGGAGCAACAGAGCCAACAAGAGATCATTCTTCCAGTCCAAGACAACTTAAGAGGTCAAAAATAGAGATCTGTGAAATGGGGGTGGAGATTGACCAGGAGCACATGTGGATGAAACACCAGTGGTGGGACCAGGTGGTGGCAACCATACAAGCAGAAGCTGCTTCAGGAGCTCTCAAGTCAGAGAAGGCAAGGGGACCTGGCAACTGGTCAGAAAGAGACTACAGGGAACCCTTGTGCTAGCACTGGATGGAAGACCAGATGTTTGGTAACTCCATTGCCTAATGCCACTTCTGGGTCAGAGTTCAAGGGCAGGGAACAGCACTTGGGGTCTAGCAGAAGTGGAAGCCCTGAGGAGGCAGTATTGTTTCCAGTCCCAAGGGATTAGGGTTCTAGGGAGCATTATCACTAACAATCCCAAGGGATCAGGGCCCCTTCCTGGGTAAAGACCAGAGCCCAGAGGAGGGGAGCACTAACCACACCTCTCCCCAGATCATACCACCTTAGAAGCACTGAAAACTTCCAAATTCCCAGAACTAGCTGTGAAAACAGCTGTCTGAGACTCACTACCCGCTTTGCTCACTACCTAGACTCACTACTACTTGGCTGTTGAAATCTTGAAGGTAATAAACTATTGAGAGAAGATTTAGATTCAGATACTGGGAGAAACAGCCAAGTTAATCTCTTTGGAAAGGTTTTTGTGAGAGAACCCAAATGCTTACATTTCCAGAGCCTAGAAAACAACAGGGACCCTTGTCTTGTAAGACTTCCAAAAAGTCTTCCCTCCCTGAGGTAAATGTCGACCTTCTAAACGCCACAGACTCTCCAGTGTCAGGACTGAAGACAGTTCCAATAAAGCCAAAGTCGCTGTACTGTTGGACATAAGCAAGTTTTCTCTGGCTGCAGGCAAACGTCCCTCCCCCTTTGCGTTCTTCTGCCTGCTTCTTCAGTACAGCAGTTTATTACTGTGATAAATGTGGCAAGTGCCAATTCTGCTATCAGGACATAGAGGCACTGAGGGACAGCCACCCATCGGCTGCTGCTCCCCAAGGTCAAGGGGGAGAAGAAGGGGGAGGGAGTGGTCAAGAACTACTCAAAGGGTAGCCCATCCTTCTTGCAGAAAACAGGCTGAATGGAGACTAAATAGCATAGAAGATGGTGGAGCTGGGATGGAAACCAAGAGAAGGGGGAAAGAAAGAACAGAAAGCAGAGAAAAGGAGGGAAGAGATACAGGAGAAAGACGAGGGGAGCAAGGCAGAATGAGGCAGAGAAGGCACGAGAGGGGGAGAGTGGAACAGAAGGAGGCAGACGAGAGAAACTGAGGAAAGGAAAGAAGGGGAAAGAAAAGCCTAGAAAAGAGAAAAGGGAAGGGAAATGGAAAGGACATGGGAGGGAGACCGAGAAGGAGGAGGGAAAGTAAGAGCCAGTGGGAAGTGGGGCATCCACCGAGAGCCAGAAAAGGAGGCCGAGGGGGCTGGCTAATCCTGATGAGTGGCCCTCCTCTCCAGGCCATCTAGGCGAAGAATGAACGCGGGACTCGGATGCCCAGGAAATCAGGTCTCTGCTTTGTGTGAAGTGAGGGATGAAACTCAAGGGTCAGAACTGCAGCTAACGGCCTGCTGGAGGGCTTCAAACTCCCCCCAATTCAAGGAGGATTATGTCTTTCTCTTCGGCCGTGGGCACTTGCAAAAAATCCTGCCTTCCCACGGTCTTAAAGGGCTGCTCCAATTAAACCAAATGTCATTAGGCCCTTCAGGTTTTCGAACGGCTTTCTAGTTCTTCCAAGCCGCTCTGACCCCCTGGAAAGGGGCAAAAAGGATGGGGGTGCAGAAGATAAACTTCACCCCTCCGCACTTTTGCCAGGGGCAGGCCTTCGCTGCAGCATTCATTAAACTGGGTTGCTTGGTGTGTGTCTGTCTACCGATGCCCAGCGAGGCCTCCGAAATAAAAGCCAAGAGTTTCCTCTCGGCCATTCGCACGGGGTGGGGGTGGGAGGGGCATGGAGCTCTCTCCACCTGCTGCCCCCTCAGCCCCGACCCCGCCGCGCTGCTTTTGGCTCCGCTTTCACGCGGGCGGAGATCTGGGCTCTCTTCCCACCCAGTCCGGTCCGGGTCTTAGAGGGCGGGAAATGATTGCCACAGGTGGAAACCAGGAGCGACCAGAGCTTTTCCTTTGTTTGCCCTCTGCTCCCCTGGAAGGGATGGGGGGAGACAGAAAATCGGTGGCAGCAAGAAGCCTTTGAATACTGAGATGGGAGGAGGAGGAGAGGGAGCAGGAGAGGGAGGGACAGGAGGAAGGGGGGAGAGAGGGGAGGGAGACAGAGGAGAGAAGGAGGAGGAGGAAGGGCGAAGGGAGAGGGGCAGGGGACCAGGTTCTGCAGCTGCTTCACAGTGAGCAACCCTGGATGAAAGAGAAGGCTCTTTAAAAAGAAAAAAATGTTATTTATCTTTCTTCTTTTAAATGCATATTGTCAACTGGCCTAAGTTCTTCTTACAAGCCGTCTCTTTCCCTTCCACCCATTCCCAATTTTTTCTGTGCAATTTTCAACAGCAATATTGGAGGGGGGGTTTTAAATTGCAAAATGACCGTCATCAAAATGAACTGGAATTATTCCATTTATAGAGCTGGATAAGGAGGTGAGGTTAGCCTAAGCTCATAAGCTTGTTGATTGATTGACAGAATTTGGTCAGACTGAGCCAAGGATGGGTGGTGGGTAGTGTGGTGTATTCAGTCTATTCCAGCAAACCTAAGTGGAAGTGAATGAGAAGTCAATAGAAACAGCTTTACTCTTAGCTGCAGACTGTTCCTGAAACCTATCACCGCATGGAATCAGACGACCATAGATCTAGATCTGGAATCAAGCAGGCAAGTATTTGTGAAGTGTCTGCTTTGTGTCAAGCGCTGTATTAGGAGCTGGAAATAGATGGACCACAACCATCATGGCCGCCACCACCATCATCATCAAATAGTTCCTGCCCTCAAGGAAGTGTTTAATCTATAGAGGAGACTACTTGAGACCCCATGTATATAAACAGATGCAAAGTAAAATGGGGGGAACTCAAAGCAAGATATATCAGATGCAACCTAATCCAATCCCATCATTTTACGGATGAAGAGAAAGAGGGAGTGAGGGTGGGGGAGAGATAGACAGAGAGAGAAAAGAGAGAGAGAAATCATCAGGGGTTTCCCTGATTTTTTGCCCAAGATCACACAGGTAAGCAAGGTCAGAAGCAGGATTTGAACACAAGTTCTCAGAGGCTGAAGCCAGTGGTGCCCTTTCTGCTTTACTTTGCTGCCTCTCATCTATTTTACTTTCTCAGGAAACTTCTCATTTAGTCCTTCTCCAATCTGCAAGAATTAGAGTAAGAACCTCGGAAGGGGATTTTTTTGAAAAAGGGGAGAGCCAAGAGGGAATAGTAGAGGTGAAAGAGGATGCCTTTCTCATGGGTAGTGACTGTCTCCACAGTATGCTTTTACCTGATAGTCGAAGAAACAGGAAGGCTTTCCACCCAAAATATCACTTACCCTCCTGTTTGAATGTTTGAAACTACTATTAGAGATTATTTCCTTGGAGTCTTAAAGGCTTTTCAGTTTCCAGAGGTCTCTATTAAAATGAAAATAACAGTGTGATAAGTCCTTCTCAGCCAGTATCTCAGTGATTTAGTTCTGTGGTGCCTAAGGTGGAGCTGCTTCCACCCCAGTGAGAGGTCCACACCATCTATTGGGGTATAGGGAGACAGCATTAGAATGCTTAGCTTTTAAATAATAGACTACATTCATATATTTCATATACAGATTGACTCAGTCTGTATGTCAGACTGACATTGTGTGGTTTGTCCTTAGTTCTCCAAGAGTCCCATGACATCAGGGAGATGATGACATGACTTGCATTGAATTGGATTTGAGTGAAGGAGAGCTGTGTAAAATCACCAGTCTCACTTTCTCCTCCAGAGCCATCTGAGTCCAGTGGCCAGATATAGGTCAGGATGACTGGAAATTGCCCAGGATTCAGTGGGACACATTGACCTTTTTAAGCTAAGGTCTTTCTGATTTCTCACTTTGAGTGAGGCAACACCTTGTCAGTGGATAGGCCTGTTGAAGAAGGGAGTCAAGGGATGGCCCCTTAAATAAAAAAAAAAAATCAAACTGGGAGGGGAAGACCCTCAGGTTGGCTGACCAATAGAGGAACCATTACTATTCATGTATTTACATTCATTCTAAGCCAAAAGAGCCCAAAAAGTAACCATTAAGTTGTGCTTGGGCAGGGACCTATTGTCCAATCAATGAGATCCAGAGTGAATTGGGTTTAAGGCATGGTCTTTGAGAAAGAAATTTAGCCAGTAAACCCCAAGACATGTTTCAGCCATCAAAATTTACCTTCTTTTGGGCAAAACACCCTCAGGCAAGGATATGATAACCCATTTTAGGAGAGGAGAGAAAAGGGGAGGGGAAAGGAGGGAGGGGGGGAGGAGGAGCTGAGTTACCCAACTGGAACTGGTGAGCTAGGTCCCCATTCAGGCAGGTTGTGGTTTGTCCTTTATTCTCGAAGAGGACGTATATCTGGCCACTGGACCCAGATGGCTCAGGAGGAGAACATGAGGCTGGTGACTTTGCACAACCCTCCCTCACTCAAATTCAATTCAATGCAAGTCATGTCATCATCTCCCTGATGTCATGGTCAGACTGGCATAAGTACACAAGGAATACTGAGGGAATAATGGGAGTTCTGCTCTACAGAAAGATTGACATTGGTGCTTTCATTTGAGAACTGGCTTTTAGCATAGGCACTGCAATTTATGTGTCCTTATTGAGAAGATTTTTGAATTCTGTCATGTAGCTTTAACTTAACTTTCACAAAATATGAAAGTGGCTCAAAAAAACTCCTACAAAGAAACCATTGAATGAAAATAATACTAAAGATGAGAACACGAAGGGAACGACAAGAAAATGACAAAGTGGGTACTTCTTTTATTATGATCCCTTTTTCTGTCACATTACAAGTTAAAACATTGTTAATTTAATAATACCTGACAAGGTTAGCCAATAAAATTTAAAGTTACCCAGAAAATCATTTTAAATATGGATTTTTATCCACTATCATTAGTAACAACTCTTGACTTAAGTGCATATTGTTGAGATATTAGGCTATGTTAGTGGGAAGCCACCACAATTTACAAGACATTTAAAAACCAAGTTTTTGTTCCTAAAGATAATATGTATCACTTATAAAAACTTACATATCTGCATACTTTTAAAACTTGGAAATAAAACTTTCTAACCTATTGGAAAATCTTTCAAATTAAGAGTTTGCATAGGTTATAGAATCATTTATTAAAAATATAAAAATTGTTTTAGAAAACCAACAACCTGATTGACATCAGGGAAAAGAGAAATTTGCCAATTGAATTTCAACAAAACCTTCATATAATGGTGGATAATACTGAAAAGAAGTTAATATCATGTTTTAGTAAACATAACCAATAATATACTTCTTCCATTTGAATCTATATTTCTTTTTCAGCAATAGTATTTTTAAAACCCAACAAGAATCAAAATAAACTGAACTTAAAACAAAACCTTCTAATTACTGTCATCATATAAAACAGATATCTATCTTGTGTATGTTTTATTTTATTTGCATTTTATCAAGATCTTTTATTTATAGTAAAATTTCAGGGAACATCCAGTGAGACAAGATTGGGGGCCCCTCAAATCACAGAGTATGTGAAGTTGCCAGAAGTTCTTTATTTTTTCTATTTAAATAGTATTTTATTTTTTCCCAATTACATATTAAGAAAAATTTTTAGCACTCATTTTTACAAGATTTTGAGTTCCAAATTTTTCTCCCTCCCTCTCTTCCCCTCTTCTGAAAATGGTAGGCCGTTTGATATTGTTTATACATGTGCTACCATGTAAAATACATTTCCATATTTGTCTGAGTTGTAGAAGAACTAGATTAAAAGGAAATAAAACCATAAGAAAGAATAAAGTAAGTGAAAAAAATATACTTCCATCCATTCTTTATCTGGATATGGATAGCACTTTTCTTCATGAGTTCTTTTGTACTTGTTTTGGATCATTGAGTTGCTAAGAAAAGCTGAGTCATTCATGGTTGATCATCACCTGATGTTGCTGATACTATGTATAAGGTTTTCCTGGTTCTGTTCATTTTACTTTGCATCAATTTGTACAAATCTTTCTAGGTTTTTCTGAAATCTGCTTGTTCTTGTGTTTTAGAATGTATGTTGCTGTTCAGTCATATTCGACTTTTGGAGACCCTGTGGATCATACTATCCCTGGTGTTTTTTTGACAAAGATACTGGAGGGATTTGCTATTTCCTTCTCCAATGGAATAAAGCAAACAGAAGTTCAGTGACTTGCCTAGGATCATACAGCTAGTAAGTACCTGAGGGTAAATTTGAACTCCTTAAATCCTTGGTCTCCTTAAATCCAGGCCATCACTCTATCCACTGAGCATCTAGCTGCCTCATTTTTTGCCTCATTTATACATTTAAATGTATACTATGTATCATACATGCACATAAAATACAACATACATATAGTAGTTCATTTATGCTATGTATAAATTAATATGCACATGTTAGGCGAGTACCTGTTCTAAATTTTTTTACTGATGGAATGCATAGTTAAAAGAAATTTGGAGTCTACTGCTTTAGCTGAAAGATTTTAAGCTAGTTGAGGGTAAGGTCCTTCAGGATTCAATAATGGGACCTAGGCTTTGGCTTGGGAGGAGGAAGGGAAATGCCAGGGGAAGGGATTCAAGACAAATGGGTATTTCTCATTTTAGTTTTAGACAGCCTTCCCTTCCAGCATAAGGTGAAAATTTTTTCCAGAGCTCTAGGGAAAAGGCAATTCATAACCCTCAATAAGATCTACACTGAGTTAGTTTATGGGAAAACCTAACTTGCTAGAAAAGAAAGCCTCAGATTGACTCCATATTGAGGGATTTACTACAATAAACCCAAGTTCTATTAAGTCTCTGAAACTATACTGCTTAGGGGAAAGAAGGAAGGGCAAGGGAAAATGGTTTCCAGAAACAAACTCAGCCTCTTGTCTTTAGAAACAAGTCCTGATAAATATTTCAGTGCAGCAGGGTAGTATTCCATCCACCTGGTCTGAGGAAGCAGTAGGGACACATTTTCTAGGTATCCCATGTACACCAACCAATTTCCTGTCCATAATCTTATTCAAATTATTCCACTTCTTCCCATCTACGGCTAGATCTATGGCTTAATCCCAGGGGTAGAATTTCACCAGAGGGAATTTATGTTCCAACCAGGTTCAGATGTTTACCGTGTGATCTAAGGAGACACAAGTCCTCTGGGAATCAGTTTCCATATCTTTAAAAATAGGAAAAATACTAAATGATCTCCAAGGTCTTTTCTAGTTAATCAATCAGCAGCATTTATTAAGCCAAGAAGATCTGGATTGAAGTCCTGCCTGTGCCACTGACCTGTTCTGCTAACTAGACACTCATCCCTCCACCTCAGGCATTTTCTCTGGCTGTCCCTCATCCTGGAACGCTTTCCCTCTTCATCTTTACCTACTAGCTTCCCTACCTTCCTTCAAGTCTCAGCAAAAATCCTACCTCCTAGTGGAAGCCTTTCCCAATCCTTCTTTATTCTAGTGCCTTCTCTCTGATGCTTATCTCTAGTATACCCTGTGTATAGCTTCTTTGTGCGTAGTTGTTCATATGTTCTCTCTCCCATTAGATTTCACACTCCTCAAGGGCAAGGACTGTCTTTTACCTCTCTTTGTATCTCTAGCACTTAGCACAGTGCCTGGAACGCAGTAGGCACTTAATAAGTGCTTTTTTGACTATCATCCTAACTGTGTAACCAAGCACAAATCACTTAGTCTCTCAGTGCTTTAGACAACTCTCTAAAACTATAAATTATATGGAAGATATTGACTAGTGGTGTAAAGAGTTTCACTGCTGGAGAATTCCTGAGTAATGAAATGACAAGGCCAGTCCCTATCTCTATTTACTATGCACTGGGGCTACAGAAACAGTTACTACCTTGAACAAGCTTACATTTCATCAGGAAAGACAATATGTACATATTTTGTCATATACAAAATAGATCCAAGGGGATTTTGTGGGGAACAGCACTAGGATTCAGGAGGAATCAGGACAGGCTTCATATAGAAGATGGTGCTTGAATTGAATCTTGATTGAGGTTTCTAAAAGCTAGAGGTGAAGGAGAATGTGTCCCAGGCGTCAAGGTGGAGGGTTGGGAAAACAATGCAAAGTCATGGAGATGAGACATAAGAGCTATGTATGGATAATACTATGAAGACCAGAATGATAGTACCAGAGAGCATTTGTGTAACAAGGCTGGAAAGGGAGCCTGGGGCCAGGCTGTGAAGGGCTTTCAATGCCAGATAATTTTATGTTTGATCCTAGAGTAGGAGCGGGAAACCTGTGGCCTCATGTGGCCCTCTAGGTCCTCAAATGCTGCCCTTTGACTGAATCCAAACAAGTCAGGTTCCATACCCCTGACCTAGAGGTACTGGGGGGACACTAAAGTTTAGTGAGTCAATAAAATGACATGTTTAAACTTGCACTTAAGGAAAATAAGTTTGGCAGATGTATAAAAAATTATGGGTTAGAATAGGAAGGTGAGTCTGGGAGACCAATCAGAAGCTATCGATCAATCAATAAGCATTTATTAAACTGCTATTTAAGGTACTAAGCACTGAAGGTACAATGACAAAAATGAAACAATACCTGATCTCAAGGGTACATTCCAACAGGAGATACATGTGTATCATGTACACATATGAAAATATACAGAATATATCAGTAAAAATTTACTAAGCCCCTACTATGTGCCAGGCATTGTGCCAAGTACTAGGGATACAAAAGCAGGGAAAAAATAATCCTTGCCTCAAGGAGCTTACAATCTAATGATCAAATTAATGTAAGGCAGTTTAAGGAGAGAAGACACTAGCAAATGGTTGATTCAGGAAAGGCTTCCACATGTATCACTTAAGTTAATTTGTGAAGGAAGCCAGGGATTCCAAGAGACAGAGACAGGAAGGAAGAGCATGGGGAACAACCAACTGAGACAGCAGTATATGAGAACTTGAATGAGAATGATGGATGTATGAGTGAAGAGAAGAAGGTATCAAGAAACTTTGTGGAGATAGAAACCATAGGATTTGGCAACTCACTGTGGAGTGAGAGTGAAATATTAAGCATGTTACTAAGGTTTTAAACCTAGGTGACATGAAGAATACTGCTGTTCTTAATACTAATAAGGAAATTTGGAAGCAGGGTAGGTTGGGAGCAAAAGATAATGAATTTAGCTCTGGACATGTTGAATATGAGGTGTCCACAGTTTTGAAATATTCAATTAGTAGTTAGTAATGCAGGACTATGGCACAGGAGGGAAACTTAGGCTAGCTATCTAGCTGGATGTCATCAAGTAAGTATATAATAGGTTTGTAATGTTAATGTAAGGTTAATTAATGGTGGGTGGAGGGAAGAGTTAAAGATCATCCCTGCTCATTAATAGGCTTCAGATACCTTTTGTTAATTTCTGATGAGACCCTGGGTCATGAGGATCGTGCCCCCCAGCTCTGAAAAGTGTGTATACACACGCGCGCGTGAGCACACACACACACACACACACACACACACACACACACACACACACACACACACACACATATATATATATACTCTGAAGTGAGGTTTTACTTTGGGGCTTATTTTTTGGAAGAAGGTTGGTGTGCCAGATGAGACTCTGGGTAGCCACTAAGGAGACCTCCAGCTTTGAAAATCCAGATATTGGTGCTTCTTTCTCTGGTAATGGTGTATGCGTTGTCTGTGGTCAAACAGTTGGAAGCCCTGCCTGTTGGTCTTTCTGTTTGTATTTTCTCCGAAGTTCAGGGTGCTGACTCTTTCCCCTGAACTAAGTGAATGATATATGTACTTGATTAAAGTGATTGTTGACCCCTCAAAAGTTGCTTTCCTTTTAGAAGAGTAGATCCAAGAAGCTGTACAGCAGTCCCTCCTGTATATGCCAGGGTCCTTGCTGATATGGTGCTTAATAAATACTAGTTGACTGACAATAAGGGAAAGGTTAAATAAATCATGCTACATTAATATAATAAGGCATTTAAGGCTGACAAGTGAAAGAAATTCAAAGAGATCTGGAAAGATCTTTATGAAATCAGTCAGTAAATCAATAAACATTTACTAAACACTTACTATGTTCCAGACACTGATGGGGATACAATGAAAAGCAAAAGACAGTCCAGGAGCACACAGTGTAAAAGGGAGACAGTATGTGAGCAAACAAATACACATGCTGTATACAGGATAAGTTGGAAATAATCAACAGAAGGAAGGCACTAGAATGTTGTACATCCCAACTACAACCTTATAAGAGGAAAATCAAATGAAAACAAAAGGGCAAAGCATCCTCAGGAACCCTTAGATGCAGGGACTGAAAAGTTGTTATGATATTCCATGTGCTGATGCTGAATTTAAATAGGGAGCTAGGCGGTACACAGATAGTGCACTGGACCTGGAGTCAAGAAAATCCAAGTTCAAATAAGTTCTCAGATACTTACTAGCTGTTTGACCTTGGACAAATGGCTTAATTGATATCTGTCTCAGTTTCCTCATCTGAGAAATGGGGATAATAATAGCACTTATCTCCAGTTTGTTGTGAAGATAAAATGGTTTAATATTCGTAAATCATTTTGCAAACTTTAAAGTTCTACATAAGTGCTTGCTGACTGATGCATTATCACACTTTTTTTGGTGTGGTAGTCATTTGCAAATTAGTGATTTCCTCTACTAGACTGTAAACTCCAGGAGGAAGGGGACTATTCTTCATTTCCGCATCTCCCACAATGTCTAACATAATTCTTTACACATAGTAGGAACACAATGAGCTCTTTGGTGAATTCAGATACATTTTGCTCCCTCTCTGTACTCCAATGCTGAAATACAAGCACAGTATTTGTTTCTTTTGTGCTTATCAAAGGATATGAGGACTCTTTGCTAAACCCTGTGTTTGGGGGCCTCAGATTTCTACCAGCTCCAAGATGGAGTTGCTTTGTATGCGTCCAGAATAAGGATGAAGTGAAGGAGGCTTATGCTCAAGGGTGGATATGGCTGAATAGCTGAATTGATGACATATATTCAAACCACCCTCCAGTAGTTCAGGTGACCTACTTAGCTGGAAGGAAAAAGCCAGAGCTGAAGCAACAGGATGTACCTTTATGAACAAACCTTGAATAAGGCTTGAGAGGACATGGAAATGTCACTGCATTGGCAGCAATGCAGCGTCTGGTGTCCAGTTTCTGCACATTTCCATTTTAATAGATTGTCTTTGTCTGACTGCTTGACTACCAGGGCAGCAGGCAAGGGGAGAATGCTGACTAACTGGTGAGGACAAGCTGAAGTTTACTCACTGAGTCTTAGCAAATTGAGTCTCATGTGTCATTCAGCCATAACATGGTGTCAGTGGATCTTTTCTCCTTTTCAATTCACCTCAGCTCTGTCTCCAGTCCCTGGCTCTGTAGGGTGGCTCCAGGAAGGGAAAATTCATGTACTCAAAATAAAAAAATCCAACCCCAGGAGAGATGGGATACTTTGATGCCCTATGACTTATAGGGGAAAAAATCTCCACAAAGATTGGAATAATTGGGATCTTTTGGATTGGTAACTATATAAAGATTCATCAGAACATGCTGAGCTCCTTCCCTTATTAACTAACACCATTCCCCATCATCTCATTTTAAGAAAAAAAAACCTATTAAAAAGTTTTACAGATGTTCTTATTTTAAAAAAATATTAATGGTCTATGAAAAGCAATTTTCAAATGCCAATACAATGAATTACACTTGCATAGTAACTGCATTTATGTCGCATCCTCTTGGGGATACATGATTGGAGGGCATTTCCACATATATTCCCTCCGTTCAACAATCCTCTCAGAGAGTTGTCTTTATGTATTAGGATCAGCAGAAAGGAAAGGGATGAGGACAGAGATTTCTCTTCTCCTTTATCTGTGGAAATACAGCTCAGCAGCCAATTAAAAGTGTCCTTATGGCAACTAGGAAGCAGACAAAAGATATTTTGACTACTCTGAAGCAGGAGGGAAGGTCAGAGGTAGAGATCCCTTCATCATGCATCCCCAAGGGTGCTACATTTATCTGGTCTCTTCCACCAACTAGATGGCTTCTTCATATGTAAAAGATTCAATTAAACTGAGTCTTGTGAGCAAGTGAAATATTTTATGGCCTATTGGAGACCTCTGATAAACCTTAGCAAGTATCCCTTGTAGGATTAGTAGAACCTAGAATTAACTCTCTGGTAGGTTAAGGAATGACTGATACAGACCATTACTAGGACTTTTAACCATTTAAAAATCTGCAAAACTGAGTTGGGCTCATGATAGAAAACTGTAATGCATTTCATACCTTTGCTTTTACTCTTTCTGAAAAAGGCATAGAATCTATTTTCTCCCATTCTCATTCAGGCAAGTTATAGAAACACCCCCAAGTAAGAGTAATAATATTTAATCCTTAATATTCTCATAAGGGTTACTAAAAATAAGGGAACATCAAATTAAAACTAGTTATCATAACATATCATGCTGAAATTGGCTCATGCATATTTCCTAAGCATCCTTTGGAAATTCATTCACCAAGTATTAAAAAAGCATTTGTTAAGTGCCAAGTATATGCCAGGCACAGAGCTTGTCAACTGGGATACAAACACAAAAATAAAACAGTCCTTGCCTTTAAGAAATTTACATTCTGACAGGAAAAGAAAGTGACAAATACTGAAGAGGCAAATAGGGACACTGATGCACTGTTGGTGGAGTTGTGAACTAATTCAACCATTCTAGGTAACAATGCCCAAAGGAATATAAAACTGTACAAACGCTTTGACCCAGCAATCCCAAAAAGACGGATGGTTGAGGTGTTAGGGGAGGACTAGCACCTCTGGTAGGAGGGCTTGCTGAGCCCTTTACAGGGCTGCTCATCCACTTTTGGTATCCACCTCTCACTCAACTGTGACTCCAAGAAGTTGTAGCATGTACAGCAGCCACATCCTAGTAAAACATCTTGGCAGATGAGCTAAAACAGAGGTGGGGAACCTGTGACTTCAAGGCCATCTGTAGTCTTCTAGGTCCTTAGGTATGGCCTTTGGACTGAGTCCAAATTTTATAGAACAACTTTTATTAAAAGGATTTGTCCTGTGAAGTTTGGATTCAGTCCAAGTGATGCACTTGAGGAACTAGAGGGCCACACGTGGCCTCAAGGTCACAGGTTCCCCACCTCTGGACTAAACCATGTTGAGAGTAATGGACTCAAACCTGTTGATGAGTTGGAGGGATGTCTATCCTAAGCATGTAAAAACTTTCCCCAGCAAAAAAGATGGCCAAGGACAATTTGTTCCAATAGCCATGAAGGTCAGACCAGAGCTTAGTCAGACATCAGACATACAAAGCAATCCGTGCTCAAGTCAAGACATCATCCCATGATGTCATCGGTCCTCTTCAACATGAAGATGAACAACAACAGTGACATTCCCAAAAAGATCAAAGAAAAAGGACCCCTATGTACAAAAATATTTATAGCGGCTCTTTATGTGATGGAGAAGAACTAGACATTGAGGGGATACCCAAAAGTTAGGAAACAGTTGAACAAATTATGGAATATAAATGTGATGGAATACTATTGTGCTGTAAGAAATGACAGAGGGGATGGGTTCAGAAAAACATGGGAAGATTTATATGAACTGATGCAAAGTGAAGTGAGCAGAACCAGGAGATCATTGTACATAGTAGCAATGATATTATAATGGTCAACTGTTAAAGATTTAGCTATTCTGATCAGTACAGTGACCCATGACAATTTCAAAGAACTCATGACGAAAAATGCTATGCATTTTCAGAGAGAGAACTGAAGAACTCTAAGTGCAGGTTGAAGCATATTTTTTTTCACTTTATTTTTCTTGCTTTTTTTTTGACATAACTAATATGAAAATATGTTTTGCATAACTTCACATATATAATAGATAATGAGTATTATTTGCCTTCTAGGTGGGTAGGGGAGGGCCTAGAGAGAGGGAGAAGATCTGGATTTGAAAATAAGTGAAAGTTTAAAAAAAAAGAAGTTTACATTCTATGGGGGAAACAACAGGTAAACAGGTACTGGGTATTCATAAAAATTGGTCCTGCTTCTATTAATCTCCAATGCTAATTTAGTAACTGGATGCTTTGGGAATGACAAAGCAATTCCCTTATTGTTCACTGAGAACTGATGACTGAGTGAATCTTTAGAAGGGAGTGACCTGCCTTCAGTTGTCTCTTCTTGGCTGCAGATTATAATTGGTATATTCCAATCTATCCCTGGAGGAGTTGCAGGAGAAGTCCTCCTCCCTCCCCACCAAGAAATGGCACAATGACAATTGTTCCCACATGGCTACCAGAGCAGGCAAGCCAAACCTGGAACTTGTACCTAGGTTGCCATTTTAATTTTGGGTTTCCTTTTCTGAACATAGGTGACTGAACAGCAGTCCTGAGACCAGCACATCAATGTTGGAGACAACTTGGGTATCCTGGTTAGAGCTGACTGATGGCAGGGGAGTTATTGCACTAGAGAGGGTGTCACTGACAAAGGAAAGAGTCCACGCCATGGCCTGGCTAGCCTGAATACATGGAGATTAAAGGAGATAGTACAGAACCCAAGGGAAATGTCAAAATGCCTATTCAGCAGTCCAGCAAGCTGTTTTATGTTCCGATGGTTAACATTCAATCTCTCTGAAGAATATAACTATATTTATCATTTGATGTTTAAGTTTTTGTCTCTGTATACTTGTGAGAACCTATTGTGTGAAACATATGTATACATATATACATATATATATGTTCCAGATTTTATTTACACTGTATGTTTTTGTACTTTTCTATTTCTCCACCTTAGGGACACTGGAAATATGAGACAAAACCTTAACTTTATGCTTTAAGCAGTATTTTCCCCAGGACCCCCATGTCCAAAAATATTTATATATATAGCTTTTTGTGGTGGCCAAGAATTGGAAACTGAAGGAACGCCCTTCAATTTGGAAATGGCTGGACAAGTTGGAGAATATGAATGTCATGAAATACTGTTTTGCTATAAGAAATGATGAGTAGATGGATTTCAGAAAAACCTGGAAAGACTTACATGAACTGAGGTTAAGGAAAGTGAGCAGAAGCAGGAGAACATTGTACACAGTAACAGCAACATTTTGTGATAACCAACTTAGACAGACTTAGCTCTTCTCAGCAATGCAATGATCTTAGACAACTCCAAAAGACTCATGATGGAAAATGGTACCCACACCCAGAGAAACAACTCTGGAATCTGAATGCAGGTGGAAGCAGACTATTTGCTCTCTTTTGTTGTTGTTGTTGCTGTTTTGTTATGTTTCTTCCTTCTCCTGGTTCTTCCCATTGGTTCTAATTCTTCCTTACAACATGAGTAATGTGAAAATATGTTTAATATGAATATATATATACATACATATATATATACATATATATATATATATATAGAGAGAGAGAGAGAGAGAGAGAGAGAGAGAGAGAGAGAGAGAGAGAGAGCCTATATCAGATTGTATGCAGAGTGAAGGAAAGGGAAGGGGGAGAAAATGTAAAACTCAAAATCTTATGGAAGTGAATGTTGAAAACCAAAATTAATAAATTATTTTTAAAAGTACTTTCCCCTGAAGAGCTAGAGTGTGGGTGTAATGAACCAAAAAGTATGAGAAAAGGACCATGACCCTCATTTTTAGAGGTTAGGCTTCCCCAGGACTCAACGTGGCTGGATCTAGAAGAGAGGGGCTTTTCCATGGAGAGCAGAAGGCTCCCTGGACTCAGCAGCAGGTGGAATTGTTAGATAATACATAATACATACAAAGTAAATGCAAAGAAGTTTCAGGGGTGAGGGTAGCACTGGGGTACTAGCAACTATGGGGATCAGAAAAGGCCTCAAATTTGAAAGAAGCTAGGGATTCAAAGAGGCAGAGGTGAGGGTAAAAGGGCATTCCAGGTATGGGTGTTCAGCCTGGGCAAAGGGCTCAAAGATGGAAATGAAACTAAGAATTTATTTTAATTATTTTGGTAACAGTATAGATATTTCCTGAACACTTGCTTTTTCACTGGAGGTCTATCAAATCTGTCTATGCTGCCTTAACCTCTCTGTTGACCTCCAATCTCACATCTCCAATTGTCTTTTCGATACCTTAAACTGGATGTCCAGTGGATATCTTAAGCCCAACATGTCCAAAATGGAACTCACTATCTTTCCCCACACTTCCTATCTTCCTTATTACTATAGAAGGCAGCATCATTCTTCCAATCCCTGGGGCCTGAAACCTAGGACATCCTGGACTCCTCAATCTCTCCCACCACCCATATCCAAACTGTTGCTAAGGCCCATTGAATTCACTTTTGCAGCATCTTTCAAATATGCCTCCACTCCTCCTCTGATACTTCCTTCATCTTGGTGAAGGCCCTCATCCCCTCATACCTGGCCTGCTGGTGGATCTACCTGCCTCAAGTTTCTTCCTACTCCAATTCATCCTCTATTTAGCCACTAACGTAATTTTCCTACAGCAAGTCTGACCATATCACCCCCTACTTAATAAGTTCCAATGATTCCCTATTGCCTCCAGGATTTAATACAAAATGTCTGTTTGCCATTCAAAGCTCTTTATAATCCTGACCCCTCCTACCTTTCTATCTGACACCTTACTACCTAACCTGTATTCTTTGATCCCTCCATCTCTTGTCTCCAGGCATTTTTTTCTGGTTGTCCCCTATGCCTACAATGCTTTTCCTCCTCATCTGTAGGGTCTACCACCTTTTCTGACTTTCTTTAAGTCCCAACTAAAATCTCACCTTTGCTAGGAAGTCTTTTTTTGTACCACCACCACCACCCCCCCCCCCCCCCAGCAGTGGTGCATCCCCTCCATTATTTCCTATTTATCCTGCATCTGGCTTGTTTGTACGTATTTGTTTGTTTGCTGTTTCCCTCGTTAGATAGTAAGCTCCTTGAGGGAAGGGACTGTCTTTTGACCCTTTTTGAATCCCTAAGGCTTAGCACCTGACTGGCAACTATCAGGTGCTTAATAAATGTTTATTGATCAGATTTAATAGATTATCATTGTAATACACTGGGCTACTATTGAGTTTATGCTAAAATAATCTGAGTTTTTAAAATGGCAAAACTTACAGAGGTTGTAAGGAAAAAACACTCGCTTTAAATTCAGTGGATCTGGGTTCTGACCCTTAGAAACTGTATGTCCATGGACTAGACATTTATCTGTTCTAAGCCTCAGTTTCCTCAGTTACCATTTAGACATAAGACGAGTACCATCTGCCTCACAAGGTAGTGGGAAGAGTGCTTGTAAGTCTTAACATAATAATAATATTTCTAGAAAGCTTTAAGTTTTGTAAAATACTTTACAAATATCTAATTTTAACCTTACAACAACCCTGAGAAGATGTTTGTTCTTTGTTTTTAAAGAGGACCAATGACATCATAGGGTGATGTTTTGATGCCCAGGTGAGTTTGAATGAAGTGACACAGAATTGCACAAAGTCATCAATTTCGTTCTCTCTTCCAGAGTCATCAAAGTCTAGTGGCAAGATAAAAGTCAAGATAGCTGGCAATGGTCCAGGATGCAGTAGATTATCTTGGCATCTTCAATGCCTGGCCAAGCTCTAAGTGCTCCACGGTGCCTGCTTCCGACACCTTCATGGCTGTTGGAACAAGTGGTTCTCATTCACCCATTCTGTCAGGGGAAATCTTCACATGCTTGGGGTAGACACCCCTCCGATTCACTGACAGGTTGGAGGCTATTACTTACCTTCAGCCTGTTTTTAGCCCATCTGCCAAGATAGTTTTACTGAGGTGTGGCCACCCAGCTCTCACCCAGTAGGTGACTGTACCGACACGGAAGGTGGATGAGCAGCCCTAAAAAGGGCTTAGCAAGCCCTCATACCAGAGGTGCTAGTCCTCCCTTAACACCTCATACACCCACCCCACCACCTAGCACCTGGAGAAGTAGGTTATTATTACTATTACATGTTATATTATTATTCCCATTTTACAGTTAAGGAACCTGAAGCTGAAGGAGGTTAAATGATTTATCCAGGGTCATACAACTAGTAAGTATTTGAGGTAGGATTTGTTCTCAATTCTTCCTGATTTCAGGCCAACACTCTGTCCACTGTGTCATCTGCTTCCTAGAGAAAATGTCCTGATGGTCATCGTCATCATCAGCTTTTGCTTTGCAAAACATTATCCTTAGGTCAACCCTATGAGGTGGATCTGCTATTTGGTACCCTTTAATTAGTACCCCCACTTTGTAGAAGGGAGAAACTGAGCTATTAAGTCATTTGGCCAAGATCACAAGCCAGTTAGTAACAGATTCAGGGCAAAAACTCAGCTCTCCAGAAGTCAAATCCAGTTCTAATCTTTAGCTCAAAGTAAACTACTCTTTGCAATTTTAGGAGGGTGTGTGTGTGTGTGTGTGTGTGTGTGTGTGTGTGTGTGTGTGTGTGTGTGTGTGTGTGTGTGTGTGTTTCTGGTTTAGATTTGGAAGCTTTGGGAGTGAGGGGACTTGCAAAGTGTAGAGAGAGGAAATGAGTCTTTGTAATAGCCTTAGAAGGTCAGCACAGTTGTCCCTTCTGTTTCCATTGCTATTTCTTCATTATCTTTGTTTAAAAATGCATCTTCCTTTCTCTGGTGCTCATTAAGCATCTTTATTTTAGAGGGACAGAAGGGGTAACTGATTCTGCAGGCTCTTCTGTCCTTTGTTTCAAACACTTTGTCTCTCTCCTGTTCTCTTCCTCTAATTAAACTCTTATCCCTGCTTTGATAGAACTTTATGACTAGGAGAAGGAGCTTGTCTGTTGCTATTATAAAGGCTTAGAGGTCACTTCATTCTTTTCCACTTTATGAAAAACGAATTTTCCCCTTTTGGTAATACAGTGTCCTCCTTTTCTATTATGTGCATGCACATAATGCTATTTTGTTTGTTTAGGTGTTCGCATCATCTGTTTTGGAGAATAATTGCCCTATATATGAAAATATGAAACCATATTTTGACAGCTGGCAGCGTCTTTGATACTGAGAGATGTCATTTTGAAAGGAGAGGAAAATGACAGCAGGATGGGAAGGGGGGGCAGCTGTTCTCCGGCATAGTAATTCCTGAACACAGCTGTGGTCTACTTAGGGAGGGATTTGGGGCTGGGAGAGTTTTTGTTTGTTTCTACTTCGGGTTTTATGGAGTTCTCTGGGTTGGCTATTGTTAGTCTACGAGACTAACTGCTCTGGAATCAGAATAGGGTGTGAACGGAGGTAGGGAGCAGAGGGGGGAAGGAAAAGAAAGTGGATTCAAATCAGATAGTAAATAAAAGGAATCACAAGAGGAGGGGCTAAGAGGAAGAACATTAGAAGGAAAACAATAGAAGGGAGAGAAAAAGAATATCAGAGGAGAAGGAGAAAGAGTAGGACAGTGAAACTCAGCACAGGAATGGGACAGGCCAAGGGAGGAAGAAAAAATGAAAAGATCTAGAAGATGACAGGGTTGGACTAGATGAGGTCTCTTCTAGTTCTAAAGCTCTGACCCCACTGTTAAACCTGCTGGCCTTGGGGAGGCTGCCCCTTTTCCTACCAAAGAGTCCCAGCTCTGGGATAATGTGGACTGGGACAACTCTTAGGGGTAGCCTAATCCCCAAATGAGGGGAACAGGCTCCTTCTGAACCCTTTGGCTCATTTTGTCCCCACCCCAGATTTCTCTAGGGAAAAATCACTAAAAATAAAACTTAGTTTTGGCTCATATCTTTTCACTACTGTTCTTCAGTCAGTTTGTCATGTCCTATTCTTTGTGACCCAATTAGGGGTTTTCTTGGTAAAGATACTGGAATGGTTTGTAATTTCATTCTCCAGTTCATTTTATAGAGGAGGAATCTCTGGCAAACAAGATTAAGTGACTTAGCCAGGGTCACAGAGCTAGTAAATATCTGAGGCCAGATTTGAACTTTCACTGCACCACCTACCTGCCCTCTAGCTCATGTCTAGGGTCCCTATTAGAAATTAAAAGTGTCCCTTTAAGAAAAGTACTCAATGTACAAAATATATCAGGCATGAGACAATTATTTATTTCCTCCACCACAAAAGAAATATCCAAAACTCAAGACTCATAATTGTGCACTGAAAAATAATTAAAACAAAACTGTAACCTCTTACTCCTAGTCTCCTGGGAGTTTGGTGCTTAAACCATTAAAATATGAAATGTCTGATGGGACTGAACAGGTATATCACTTCCCTCTAGGATCTATAACTGTCCAATCAGCTCGTTCAAAGACCAGATACAACCAGCTCATCCTTCTCTTGGTGGTCATCCTTCCCTCTAAGAAAGGAAAAAGATACATGGAGCATGTCTGGCTGCCAGTCAGCACCCAAGAACTCCCAGCTACTTAAACTCACTGGTCAGCCATCAAGGCTGGAGCCATAAATCTCAGTCACTTTTGCCCAAAGAAACAAAACTTGGAAGGAAGAGGAAGCTAGGGATCTGAGACCCATACATATGCAAGCAAATACATACATTTACTGCTCCTGTGAGTTCAGCATCAGGACTTTGACTGAGGAGGGGGAGGGAAGTTCTCTCCCCCATCCCAATCCTAAAGAGAGTTCTTTGAAAGATGGGGAAGAAAGATGGTCAGGAAAAATTGTTTCATGTTTTCAGTGATCAATTCTTTCTGCTCAATGATCAAACCTCTTTTGGAACAGCTTTCTTCATTCCCCAACCTCCATTACAGGGCCCAGGGGACCAACCAAGAGATTTCTTTATCATCCCAAAGTGCAAGTCCTTGAGTGCTAAGGAGCACATGGATCCCTGGAAAGGGCTTCCCCATTACTAAAGGACTTGAGTATGGCCCTTATTCAAAGGAGTCACATGCATGTTTAGGCTCCTGATCTCCATGATCTCTGATCTTTGAACCAGAAAGATCTTGGACTTTCACATTTGCTTGATACTGGTTTTCTGAGGTCTGGGGAGTTTGGTTATTTCCTTCTCCCCATTGGTTCCCCCACACACACACACACTTTAAGCTTTCATGGACTCCTGTGCTATGGAGAAACACAGCGGGTGAAGGAGACGAAACAGAGGGGCGAGGGTTATCATTCCTGATAATCTGCTCACTTGCCTGCTCTCGCTGTTCTGATTTGGGCTCTCCTACAAAGCCATAGTGACTTCCTCCCTCAGTTGTTCAGGGGTGCCATCTCTGTAGTGTTTATATGGGAGTGGGTAGGTGTCCTGTCAGAAAGAAGTAAGAAAAGAAGCTGAGAAGCTTGTGGGCAGTGGGGTTGGGAGTGGTTCACATTATTCTTCCTTTGTATCTGTGTTCTGTGGAAGCTTTGTAAAATAAGAGAATTAATGTGACCATAGCAGTATGACAGAGTGGCATTGTTTCTTCCAAGAGGTCATCTAGGATCTTTGATGGCTTTGGCTGGCAGCCCACCCAGCTCTGAGGTTTCACTCCATTCCAACATTATGTTCCTCATCCCTGCTCTTCAGTGGGCACTTTCCTGTTCTAGTGGTCTTCATTTGCCCCCAAACCTTCTGAATCCTCAAATGTTAGAATTGAAAGGGACCCAGGAAATTATCACTGATGAATAATTGTTGAATGAATGAATGAATCTAATCCAACGCTCCTTATTTTATAGATGAAGAAACTGAAACCTAGAAAAGTTAAGTGACTTGCCCCAGATCACAACATTTTCAATGAATCAAAAACATCTGTTAAGTACCTGCTATGAGCCAGGTACTGTGCTAAACTCTGAGGATACAAAGAGGCAAGTAGCTTGTAATCTAATTCTTCTTAGGAGAAGAGCCAGGACCAGAGTCTCTACATACTGTCTACAATCTTGGGCTCTTTCTACTTTGACCATATTGATAACTACAGGAAACAGAGTGCTTTACTCAAACTTAGGTTGGCTGCCCTTTTTTTAAAGTACAGCATATTTTATCTTCATGTAAATTTGTTGGGTGATAACACTGGGATTTTTTGGTGGAAAAAAAATAAAACAAAGGAAAACATAAATATAAACAAAGATAAAATTTATATCTCTTGGCAATTATTTTGTATTTTTAGTGACAAATGCAGAGGAGAAATGAGGGCTAATGAGTTGTGATTCAAAAAGTACCTTTCATCAAATGTTGATTGTCAAAACACCTGGACTTGGTCACTGTGGATCATGGCCAGTTGTTTTGTTTGACTCAACACATCTATAAAAAGTTTTATTTTACTTGCTTTCTTACTTTGGGAGTTGGAGAAAATGCTGATCTAAAAAGAGAATAAAATTTCATTTAAAAAAAAACTGAAAAACATTTTTTGGTTTAAAAAAAATTTTAAGCGTGCAAAAGAGGGCTAATGAGATAGTAAGAGATGTTCATTTTTTTCCTACAGAAAATAGATGTTTCACATTTCTTGTTAAAGTGATCTACCCAAAAACAGAGAACACATCCTGTTTACCGCAGTGGAATGATGGACATTACATTCTCTGTGATTCTTATAGGCAGCTAGGTGGGACAGTGGATAGAGGGTTGGGCCTGGAATTGGGGAAGACCCGAGGTCAAATATGACCTCAGATATCTGCTAGCTATATGACCTTGGACAAGTCACTTAACCTCTGTCTGCCTCAGTTTCCTCAACTGTAAAATGAGGATTATAATAGTACCTGCCTCCCAGCGTTGTTGTAAGGATCTAATGAAACAACATCTGTAAGGTGCTTAGCGCAATGTCTGGCACGTAAAATATTCCCATTTCCTCCTTTCAGAGCAGCATCAAAACAAGTCTCAGTATCAAGGGGCGTAGGCCAGCAGACATCCATCCCTACTGCTGTCAGCTTCTTGGATCACACCCATTATAGGCGCCAGAAAGAAAGAACTGTTAACAGTAATACTTTTATATCTTCAGAATCTAGGGAGACACAGTAAGCTCCCTAACCAGACAATAAGTCAAAGAAAAAGAGCAACCAGAGACAATGCTTGCCTCATGATGCTATCCCCAAATGTCTCTAAATGCTCCTATCGCAGCATACCCCAAACCAATCCAGCCTACATACATCTTGGACCCAGGAGCTGTCCCTAGTTCAGGAGCCTCTTAGTTTTCTTCCTTCTCACCTTCTCTCTTCAGCAGCTTCAAGGCACAGCACACAGACCATGCCATGTCCCTACTCCATGTCCTCTAGGATAATATACAGACTTTTTGACCTGCCTCTTAAGGCACTCAACAACCTGGCTCCAAGTTCCTTTCCTTCATGAATGCTTTGTTCCAAGCAAAGTAGTGAGCTAGCTGCCTCTAGAACTTGGAATGCCATCTCCCACTCCTGGACTGTAGTTCCTTCTCATCTTTGACTCTGAAGCCTTTTCTTCCTTCAAAGGTCAATCCAGGTTCTATTTTCTCTAGAATGCTTCCCTGAGTTTTGCTCCCAACTGTGAGTGCTGTCTCCCTTCTCAAATATCCCTAGAGCACTTTGTTCAATCTTTCCTTTTCACTTCCTATATTGTATTATACTTATACTTGTATATGTTGTTTCTCTTTCTCTTCCAGGAGAATATAAGCTTCTGGATGGCATAATATACATTATGCTTTATATTCTGAATTTGGAGTCAGGAGACAGGGGTCTGAATCCTGCCTTAAATACTTGCTATGTGATCCTTGATAAGTAGTAGTAGCTAACATTTACATAGTACCATCTATGGGCTAAGCAAGTGCTAAGTACTTTACAAATATTATCTCATTCAAACCTTGTAACAACCCTGGGAGGCAGATGCTATTATTATTCCCGTTTTACAGATGAGGAAACTGAGGCAAACAGAAGTTAAGTGACTTGCCTAGGGTCACATGCCTAGGAAATCTCTGAAGTTGAATTTAAACTCAGATCTTTCTGATTCCAGGCCCAGTGCTCTACCCACTGTGCTACCTGGTCACTTAAACCTCTCAGCACCTCCACTTCCTTATCTAGAAAGTGGTGATAATAATGCTTGCCTTATCCATCTCACAATGTCATTGTGAGGAAAGCATTTCATAATATTTTGATGTGATTTGTTATTTTAGGTGATTAATAAATGTTTGCTAAATGAAATTAGATGAAAAGTCACATTTATATAGCATTTCTCTGTTTACAAAGTGCTTTCCTTATGTAAAGGAAGGGCATCACAAATCAGTTGATATAGTCCTGGGCTGAAGTTTTAATGTGTCAACAAGGTGTTACACTTTGCGATCCCTTTATAATGTGTGAATGTTTTTTTTTTTTTTCTGATAGAATGAGAGGGTGTGATCTCATTGTACAAACAGAAAATTAGGCTTGCCTTTGCAGGCATTTATATAACTAAGTCCTAGGGGTAGCTAGTCAATTCAAGGGAGTTCCAAGTCAGGAGTCAGAAGTCACAGAAGAAACAGACTTCTGAGAGTTTGTCACTTTTGGTGGGAAGATGAGTGTTTTTCTCTCCCCACCCCTGAATCCCATCAGCCATGATTATTTGAAGAAGAACTATTCAGTCACTAGGAGAAGCTATGTGCATGGAGAAATGGAAAAACTCACTGCAGACATAAACAAGTTCAGAGAGACAGTAACTTGAAGAAGGAAGCAACTTCAAGGATTGGGCCTGTAGCAGTGGACAAGACAGATGGCTATATAGAGAGGGGCAGATTCTTGGAACCCGGCTGCTCTATCAGTTCAGCACTGTCTAAGGAGAGCTTTTCAAGGGCTTAAGGAAGAGAGAAAATACTTGCAGGCATTGGATTAGCAGGACTAGAAAGTTGCTTTTGCCACATGTGTGTATCCTACATATGTTTCTCACCACCATCATATTCTAAGTTTGAACCCACTCTTCCCTTGGAGGTGTTGTGTATTTGTCAGAGCATACCTCAGGTTTATGGAGAGAATGCTTTGTAACTACTGCTTGTAGTTGGCCATGTTAATAAAATGCCTTTGCTAAGGAGCAGTTAAATTTACTGGCTGAAAGTTAATGGCGAGCACACTGGTGGGGACCTCATGAGCTTTTGTGTTAGAGGAGTGTTACTGCTCTGGGCAGTTAGGGGGAATTTTTCAGAGGGTACTACATACAACCTACCTACAATTCTGTGAAAAATAAGCAACATAAATATTATCGTCCTCATGTTACACATGAGGAAACTGAAGCCCAGAGCAGTTAAGTGACTTTCTCCAGTTGTACAGAATTAAGTCGCAGAGCTGGGGCAGGGACTAGTACCCTCTCCATGTAATTTCTCATGTGGAGCTTCTTCAGCCTTTCAGTCTGGAAGCCTTTACTCTCCGAAACCTACCTATCTGCTGTCTGCCCCTTCCACGCCCTCCAACTCCCTTTAAATTGTCTCTGGTCTTTTCTTCTTATCCTCAGTCCTGTCATTGGAGAACATTTGTCACTTCTGAAAATATCAGCCCTAAGAGAGTGTTGAAATTTTCTTTGTCTTTTAGTCTGGTTTTTCCTTCAGCACAAATGGAAACAGTGTATGGGGTACAGTCAGCTGTGTGATGAATTAAAAATATAAATAGTAATTTTCAATATTGCTCTCATATGCAGCAACCTAGGAGCTGTAATTACTAAACATCTCCAGTAAATGCTGCCTAGCAATTAAACCCCCCTGAATACCTCATTGTCCTGCTGACAGCTAAAGAGTAAGGTTGGAATGTTATCCACCTCACTGAATCTCACTACTGTCCTTTATTATACAGATGAGAAGAAAGTTAGCCCAGACCAGAGGAGATGAGCTGGCTTCGGCTACAGTTCAGATGTCGTGCTTAAAACATTCATATGGTGCTGTGTACCCAGAGGGCTCTGAATAAATACTGAGGATGCGAATAATGATGAATCACTTTTCTCAATAATTAGGAAATAGCCACAGTGCACCAGTATTTGGCACACCCCCAAACGTAAGCATGCAAGTCCTTTGACAAATGCTTCCATGCTGAATTCTCTGTGCTCCATAGAGCTTATCAGAGTCTTGCCTTGAAGGGTCACCTTCTCTTGGAGTCCTTCTGCTTGGAATCTCCAGGGCCTAGCTTTGTGGGAAGGGAGTGGGGAGAGGGACTGCAGAACCTATCTTCTGGAATATTGTAGACGAGAGTGTAGAAGATTGTTAGTCACTCCATAGCTGAATTCACCCACTTAGGAGAATTTGGATCATTCCTTCTTTTGGGGTGGGGAAGGTTGATGAAGAGATGCATGGCTTGTGTGACCTCCACAAAATTGCTTTCACTTTGACCAGGCAGAAATGAGATTTTGCTAACTAATCATTTTCTACATCCAATAATATGTCACCAATTAATTCAAAGGAGGTGAAGATGTTTCTTCCCTCGGGAAATAAGCAACATCTGTCCCATTTGCAGTAGAACAAGACTGTCATAAAAGTAACCAATTTCAGTGGAGTACAAGACACGTCATCTCCCGTATCTCCTTGACTCTGGTACACACTTCATTGAGCTCTCCAAAGCCCAAGGCCATCGATGCCTAGGAGTGTTAGACTCCTATAAATAGACATCTTTCTTCCTTTTATGCTCCTGGTGTAGGAGATGGGTGAACTGCAGTGACTCCTTTTCAACCAATAAGCTTCCTGAATTTCTTGAATCATTTGCAAGGTAGATGAATGAACCAATGAATCAATCAATAAACAAATACTGCAGAAAAATCACCAATCTCAGAGTGATGAGGGCCCTCAGAGGTCCTCTAGTCCAGCCTCTGTTGGGATGAGAATCTTCTCTACAAATCTCTGGCAGGTGGCTGTGACAGCTGGCTTCCTCTTGAAGACCTCCAATAACAGGGAGCTCATCACCTCCACAGGCAGCACATTATACTTTCCAATAGCTCTAAGTGTTCTTCCTTCTTTTCTTTACATGGAGCTACAATCTACTTCTCTTCAACTTGCTTCTCTTGGGCCAATAATGACAAGTCGAATTGCTTTTTCCTATTTCTCTGTTCCTGATTTCGCCATCTTCTAGTCATCCAGGTTTGCGATACCAGTGTCATCCTGAGATCTTCATTCTCTCTAGCCCCATATATTCAATCAGTTGCCAAATCTTGTCATTTTCTTTTACCTCCATAACCTATCTCACATCCATCTCTTTCTCTCCACTCACATAACCACCACTCTGCTTCAGGTCCTCATTACTTCTCACCTACACTATTACAATAGCTTCTTAATTAGTCTCACTGCTTCATAACAACACTGGGAGGTAGGTGTTATTATTAACCCCATTTTATAGTTGAGGAAACTGAGGCAAACAGAGGCTAAGTGACTTGCCCAGGGTCACATAGCTAGGATGTGTCTGAGGCTAGATTTGAACTCAGCTCCTCTTGACTCCAAGCCTAGCACTATTCACCCCTGAGCCAACTCACTATCCCATCAAAATGGCCACTTGTGAAGAGCTTTGAATATCAAACATTAGAGCTTCTATTTGATTCTAGAAGAAGTAAAGAACTGTTGGAGTTCACTGAGCAGGTGAGTGACACAGTCAGATTTGCATTTTAGAAAAAATTATTCTAGCATCTGTGTGGAGGATGGATTAGAGTGGGAAGATACCATTAGAATCTCCAATTTCCTTCAAGATTCAATTCAGGGGAACATTGTACACAATAACAGCCACATTGTGTGATGACCAACTTTGACAGACTTAGCTCTTCTCAGCAATGCAAGTTTCTAAGACAATTCCAAAAGACTCATGATGGAAAATGGTATCCACATCCAGAGAAAGAACTCTGGAGTCTACATACAGATGGAAGCAGACTATTTGCTCTTTTTTGCTGTTGTTTTTCTTTCTTTTATTTTTTCCCTTTTCTTCTGATTTAGTGTGGAAATATGTTTAATATGATTGTACACGTATAGCCTATATCAGATTGCATGCCACCTTGAGAAGGAGGGAAGGGAGGGACAAAAAAATTGGAACTCAAAATCTTATAAAAGTGAATATAATCCATCATTAATGTAATTGGAAAAAATAAAATGCTACTAAGTTGGGGGGAAAGACTCAATTCAAGCACCACCTTCTACATGACCCTTTCCTGATCTCTGCCCCTACCCCTATTGCCTCATATCAATTTTGTGTGTCTCTATATGTCCTTTTGTTCTCCCCCCACCCCTGCCCCCAAATGTCAGCTCCCTGAGTATAGGGACTGTTTGACTTTTATCTTTGTATCCCCAGAATCTAGCACAGTGACCGAAATGCAGCATGTGTTTAATAAATACATGTTGCTTGAGTCCCCATGACGACCCTCCAAATACTTCAAGACAGCTATGACAGCACTCTTTCTGCCCCAGCCCCAAGTCTTCCAAACTTTTCTTTCAACTAATGCTTGGATATTGCTGCCCCAGGGCTCTCACCATGCTGGTTCCCCTTACCAGAACCTGCCCCACTTGGTCAACAGCCTTGCTAAATGTGGAGTTCAAAACTTCAATACTTGAAATGGCAAGAGCAGAATTCAGAATTCAGACGAGTATCATTTATTTCCCTCGTCTCGACACCATAGCTCTATTAATATAACCTAAGACTAAATTAACTTTCTTGACCTCCATATCATGGAGGCTGTTGACTTATATGGGGATGACAGAGCACTGAAACTTCCTGGTCTTTTTCACAAGAACTGTTCTCAAGTCAATATGCATTTATTAAGCACCTGTTGTGTGCTAAGTACTGGGGATAAAAAGAAAGATGAGTCCCACCTCTTCCCTCTGGTCCTTGTGCAGTTCATTTTATTTCATCCCAATGGACTTAATTTATTGCTATTCAATTTCATCAAATTAGATCTACTCCATAATTCTACGCTGTTGAGGTATTTTTGAATTCTAACTTGTGCCCATTATATTAGCTATATCTCCTGGTTCGGTGTCATCTGAAAGTTTGAAAAGAATGCCATCTGTGTCATTTATAAAAATATTCTCAGAATCATAAGCATACCTGCAGCTGTAAGGGACCACAGAAGTCATCTCATGCTCCTCCTCCTCATTTCACACATGATGAAATGGAGGCCCAGAGAGGTGATGTCAAAGAGAGTCAATCAGTTGACTAGCATTTATTAAGGACCTACTATGTGCGGGGCACTGTGCTAAGCCCTGGGGACACAAAGAAAGACAAAAAAAAAAAAAAAAAAGACCAGTCCCTGCTCTCAAGGAACTCATGGTCTAATGGGGGAGAAGATATGAAAACAACTATGTGTGAATAAGATACATACAAGATAAACTGAAGATAATCCTAAGTACTAAGATTAAGGAGGACTGAAAAAGGCTTCTTGCAGAGGGTAGAACTTAAGCTGAGACTTGAATAAAGCCAGGGAAGCCAGGAGGTAGGTTTGACGAGGGAGAAAGATCCAGGCATGGAGGACAGCCAGGGAAAATGCCCAGAGCCAGGAGATACAGCAGCCTGTGCAGTGTCACTGGCTCACAGAGATGGTGGGTAAGGAGTCTGCAGAGACAGGATGTGGCCAGGGTGTGAACGGCTTCAAAGGCCAAATAAAGGAGTTTATAGTTGATCTTAGAAGTAATAGAGAGCTCTCTGGAATTTATTAAATGGGGAGGTGGTGGGGATAACATGGTCAGAACTGAATTTTAGAAAGATCAATTTGACAGCTGAGTAGAAAGGATGGAATGATGTGGAAGGGCATTTAAGGCAGAAAGACCAACCAGCAGGATGTTGGTCCTGATGTGAGGTAAGGGCTGGCACCAGGGTGGTGTCAGTGTTAGAGAAGAGGAACATATGAGCGATGTTGTAAAGGAAGAAATGACAAGACTTGGTAACTGATTGGACATGGGGGGAGAAGAGACTGAGAATCAAAGATGGTATTTAGGTTAGGTGGTTGGGTAACTGGAGGTAAATTGGGAATAGGGGAGGGTGTGGAGGGGAAAAGAATGAGTTCAGCTTTGAATGTGTTAAGTCTAAGATGCCTCCAAGACTTGCAGTTTGAGACATCCAATGCTCTTTCATTTGGAGATGCAAGACTTGAGGTCAGGAAAGAAATTAGGACTGGACAGATAGATCAAGAATCATCTGTATAGAAATGATGATTGACTCTGTTGGAACTGATGAGATCACCAAGTAATATAAAGGGAAAAGAGGGGAGGCCCCAAAACATCACTTTGGGGGGGATATCTATGGTTAGTGGGAATAAATCCACCACAGGAGACTGAGAAAGAGCAGTCAGACTGGCAGGAAGAGAACCAGGAGAAAACCTAGAGAAAAGAACGTCCAGTTGGAGAGAGTGATCAACAGAGTCAAAAAGCTTCACAAGTCAGGAAGAATGAGAATTAAGAGGAAAGCCAAGGTGATTATCAAAAGTGGGGTGAGAACCTAGTTCTGCTGACTGGAGAGCCCATGATCTTTCCGCTACACCATGCTATTTTTTATACGGAGTTATTAAGATATCCAGGGGTCACTTTATCATAGACCTCTCTACAGGTTGGCATTGATCCATGAGGGATTACTATTTGACCCCAGTATTTGCTTTGTACCTACTTTGAGATAGGTTCTATGAAGCATCAGTGCCTTGAGAACTAACCAAGGACCACAAAATTCAGTCAGTTTCAGTGTGACCCAGATTTTCTCCTTGCCAAGTTGCAAAAACAACACTCCTATTGCCCAGCACATGGCTTCATTCCATGTGACCGGAGGGAGATCAGATTGACTGATGGGGTTCATTGTGGATTTGAAAAAAGTTAAAGGAAGAGAAGAGGAATCTCAGCTAGGCAATAAGGCACTAAGAAATGGGAAATAAGATCTGCGAAAAAAGGTTAAAGACACAGAAGTTATTTATCCTATAGATGAGAAAGCTTCCATTACAAAGAGTTCTATCAGGGTGGTGATGATGACCTCCTCTGCACTGAGGGTGGAACAAGAAGAAATGTGCTCAAACATAACAAATTTAGATAGAAGAAGGAAGAATTTCCTGGCCTTAAGGGTTGTTAAACATAGGATTGGGTTACTGGGCTAGGCTGTGGAATCTCTTTTTCTAGATGGTTCGCTTTATTATTTTTCTTTAATAGGACAAATTGGTTGAGATAGAACTGTGGCTGGAGATGAGGGAAATGATCTCAATGTTCCTTTTAGCCCTTGCTATAAACAATACATTTTTCCCTTTAACCCTACAGCAAAATTGTGAGTGAAGCTTCACTAGGGTGTTAGCTTCAGCTTTATAATAAAAAACAGAAGTAGAGTAGCATTGTAGAGACATTAACATTAATAAGATCATCTTAAAAAGGAGGAAATCAAATTCCCTGTTTGTTATACATGAAATCTCCCTCTGAGGATGAGAGTTTTTGTCTGAACATTCATCCCAGGGGACCAAATGTCCAAAATAGAAAAAAAAACAGATCTATCTGATGACATCCTTTTGTCATTCTGACTTGTGTGGTTTGGTTGGAGGCAGACATCAAGGCAAAATCTTGCTGAAAAAGGAAGATCTTGAAGAGAAAGGGTAGTTCAGGAAGGAAGCATCTGAACAAATATAGATATGAATAGCAGTCAGAGAGAACAGGGCTCCACCCTTTATATAAATTGAATGAGGAGAGATCAAACCAGGGCAGAGGAATCACACACAGAAGGAAGCCTAGTTCTGAGGCTAGGTCAGAGGAGACACAGCTGTTGGGAGGTGGAGACTGTGAGAACTCTCTAACATTTATCCCCATCTTGGAAGCTGTTGATAAGCTTCCTCCCCAGTTGGAAAACAGGCATTGGATTGAAATGTCTGATCTTTTAACTTCGATAAAGAAATTCCAAGGAAGCCCTTGATATTTTTCTTGGTCCAATGAACTTAACTAACATTGGCAGAGAGTTCAAGGCAACCCCAGCAAGATTTGCAGACAATACAAAAACCTCTCTTCTTTCATGGGAGAAGTTTGAAAGTGTCCCTGTAGAAATACTCATCTAAGCTTTTAGTCTCTAGAGTGAGCAAAGGAAGAGGAGGGAGGGACAGGGCCGTTGAGTTACACTGATACTGGGAGTCCTTATTATGTGAGGGGCTTACAACCAAGCAGGTCTGACTTGTTCCTTACACGTAGTCTGTTCTTTCTGTTTCTAAACATAAAGTTCACTCTCTCTAGAACACTCATCACTCTCACAATTTCATTCCTACTAACTTCAGTCTCTTATCATCTACATCTTTTCTCCTTTGGTTTTTGGTTCTGCTGTTCTGTTTTAGGACTTTTTTCCTTGGTCGTATGCTGGCCTCTGCCCATTTCATTTCTTCTCCCCATTCACACATGTTTCACTTCTGTTCCCAATTTTTTCTTCTCACATTCTCTTTTCTCTTGCCAGAGGTGTTCTATCCACATCTGCTCCTACTCATCCAGGGCAAGGTGATTGTGGGAAAGGACCCTCCCACAATCCAGTGTAGCTTCAGTTATTTCAGCCTTGCCCTTTCTAAACAGAAGCCTGCTCCAGTTACAGTACAATGAATATATTGTGATCCTTCTGCATCAGGAAGCTTGACATGTCATTAATTGGAATGTTTACTTTTTTTTCACCGTAAGATGGATGTGGAATAATTGATTACATCCCTATGAACAGAAGGGACACATGCAGGAGAGGGTATTTAGGGGAGAAAAACAAATCATACAAGCACAAATTGGGGGATTTCTGGCAAAGTGCAAGTTTAGCAGAATGTTATCTAGGCCTCACTGAGTACAAGTTAGATGTGAATTCATTATGCAGCATGAGGCAATTTCCCCCATTATAGGTCTGCCCTAGGCATACCTTTATTAGAGTTTCAGGTCTGGCTCCATAATTAAAAAGTAATCAGAAGAACCTGACTTAGTTTCAGAGAAAAGACACAGATAAATTAAAGTTTTAAAGAGTAAAAAACCAATGAGCAAAAATAAAAGGAAATGGAATTATTCAACCCAGAGAAGAGAAGGCTGATTTAGTTAAGAGCCTTCAAGTACTTGAATGAATGGTGATTCTTCCATGCTCATTCATTCATTCAACAAGCATTTATGAAGGGTAGCTAGGTGGTGCAGTGGATAGAGCAGCAGTGCAGGAGTCAGGAGGACCTGAGTTCAAATCTCACCTCAGACACTTGACATTCACTAGCTGTGTGACCTTGAGCAAGTCACTTAACCCCAATTGCCTCATCCTGGGTCATCTCCAGTCATTCTAATGACTATCTGGTCACTGGATTCAGATGGCTCTGGAGGAGAAGTGAGGCTGGTGACCTGCACAGCCCTCCCTCACTCAAAACAAAGTCAAGTGCAAGTCATATCATCATTTCTCTGATGGCATGGTCTTCTTCAGCAACGAAGGGCGAACACACACAAAAGCATTTATTAAGCACATAATCTGTGCCAAGCATGGGACTATGCACCAGAAATGTAAAGACAAAAATGAAAAGTCCCTAGCTTCAAAAAGACTGCATTCCACTGGTGGGGAAATGACATGAACAAAGATAAATAAATGCAAAATATATTCAAAGTAATTTATTGAAATAGAGGGTGTGGGATTATAAAAAGTCTCATATTGGAGGTGGCACATGAGCTGAGCCCTACAAGAAACTAGGGCTTCTGAAAAGCACAGGTGAGTAAGAATATGTTTCAGGAGTGGGAGATTGCCATAGCAAAGACTTGCAAATGGTCAATGGAATGTCATGTGTGAGGAACAGCAAAGAGGTTCAAATTAGCTGGAATGCTGTATATATAATAGAAAGTAAATGTGCAATTAGGTCTGGAAAAGCAGGCTGTGGTCAGATTGGGAAAAGCTTCACAACATTTCTAATTGTTCTAAGCAAGAAGCAGCTACTGGGAATTTTAAAACAACACACTGACACGATCAGACTTATACTGTAGAAATATCAGTTGGATAGCCATGTGAAGGATGGATTGGAAAGAGGAGTAACTACAGATGGGGAGATCCAGTAAGAGGCTATAGTCATAGTCAAAGTGAGAGGTGATGTGGGCCAGCACCAGGGTGGTAGCTGTGTGAGTAAACTGAACTGGCCAGATGCCAGAGCTGCTGTGGTGACAGAATCGATGAAGATTTAAAACTAATTGGGTAAAGTGTAGCCTTAAGTCACCCAATCTTCTCAAGACCCTGCAGATCAGGGAGATGGGAGTGGGGCTTGACCCTGAGGGATCACCATGATCTGATTCATCCTCATCCAGAAGTGAGCAGGGAGGACCTGCCTGGCCAAGTGGTACATGCAGTTTGATGATGATGAGAAGCAAAAGCCGATCGAAGAGGTCCACCCTGTTGTCACAGTTCAGGATACCAAGCACACAAACTTTGTGGAGTTATGCTACTTCAAATTCATTTCTTGACATCATTCTGGCCTCTATATTTGTAACTGTCAGTGACAACTTGATCTACCCAGATACCATCTGCATCTTCCTGGAGGTCTTCAAGGAATATTTCCACATTGTCTGTGAATTAAACCTCATCTCTAACTTATGAAAGGTTTACACAGTGGTGGATGAGATGTTCCTGGCTGGGAAGATCCAAGAGACAAGCCAGATGAAGGTGCTGAAACAGCTTTTAATGCTGCTGTCCCTAGAGTGAGGGGTCCTAGGTGGTGTCCAACCCTGGACATCCTCCGCCAACTCCTTCCTTCCTCCTCTCCTTCCAACTTCCCAGAAAATGATCTGAGTTTACCATCTGAGTGGAACCACACTCTGGCTGGGATCAGGAAGCGGGGAGTCCCTTGTGAGTGGTGCCATACACCCTTGTAACCCTGCTGTCCCAGTAATGATGCTGTGGGCATGTGAGCTAGTCTGCATATGTGTACATATGGGTGAGTAAGGGAGAGAGATTTGAGGAAAACTCTGAATCTGTGAACCTGAATGTCTGTTCTTTCATTATTTATTTTTAATTCATTAAAAAAAATTTTAGTTCCAAATTTTCCCCCTCCCTCCTACCTCTCCCTCATCCATTGAGAAGTCAAGAAATATGATAACAATTATACATGTCGCTACTGTTGTTCAGTTGTTTCAGTCATGTCTGACTCTTCGTGGCCCCATTTGGGGCTTTCCTGGCAAAGACATTGGAGTGGTTTGCTATTTCCTTCTCCAGCTCACTTTACAGATGAGGAAACTGAGGAAACAGGGTTAAGTGACTTGCCCCGGGTCACACAGCTAGTAAGTGTCTGAGGCCAGATTTGAACTCAAGGAAGATGAGTCTTTCTGATTCTATACCCAGCACTTCTGTCTACTGCACCATCTAGCTGCTCTAATTAGGCATGAAAAGTCATGCAAAACATATTTCTATGTTATCTATGTTGTAAAAAAAAAAAAAAAGCCAGAAAGATAGAGAATGAAAAAGGTATGTTTCACCTTCATTAAAGAATTCATCAAAAAGTTGTTTCTCTGGAGCTGGATAGCATTTTTTTCCATGAATCCTTTCCAATTGTCTTCATCAGAGTAGCTAAGTCTTCCACAGTTGATCATCACAGAAAATATTGCTGTTAACTATGTACAATGTTCTCCTGGTTCTACTCACTTTACTTTGTATCAGCTCATAAAGATTTTCCCAGGCTTTTCTGAAACCATCCTGCTCATCATTTCTTACAGCACAACAGCATTCCATCACAATTATATGCCACAACTGGTTTAGCCATTCCATAATTGAGGAGCATCTTCTCAGTTTCCAAATTGCTGCTCCCACAAAAAGAACTGTTAAAAAATATTTTTGAACACATAGGTCATTTTCACTTTTCTTTGATCTCTTTGGCATACAAACCTAGTAGTGGTATTGCTGAGTCAATGGGTGTGCACAGTTTGATAGTCCTTTGGGCATAGTTCCAAATTATTCTCCAGGATGGTTGGACCAAGTAAACTTGAATCTCTGGGAGTATTATAAGTAATCTCAGCAGAAATGTAGATCTTAGGAAAAGGGAAGGTTTTGCAGGAAGATAGTGATTTCTATATTGAACATGCAAAGTTTGAAATGCCAAGGAGATATTTAGTTGGAAATGCCCAACAAGCAGTTGACAATGCAGGATTGAAGCACAGGAAAG
Organism: Notamacropus eugenii; assembly: GCF_028372415.1. Lineage (NCBI taxonomy): Eukaryota > Metazoa > Chordata > Mammalia > Diprotodontia > Macropodidae > Notamacropus > Notamacropus eugenii. The sequence continues at coordinate 394,891,954 of NC_092875.1, forward strand.
AGACTGGGGATCGATGTTTATGTAGGTCTGGGAACCACATGCATTGAGGTGATCACTGAACTCATGGAAGCTGATGGGGCCTTTATAAGACTTATAAAGTCAGATCAATCACGATGAAGTATTTTTAGCCACCTCTTGACCACGAAGTAATGGACTTAAGGTGTCAAAGAGGCATACATTTTCAGACATTAAAGAAAAATAGAGCATCGATAACATTGGAAAGAGTAGTTTTAGTGGCTGGACAAGGTCAGCTGTCCAAACACAAGAGGCTGAGAAGTAGAAGGGAAGGTGAAGGCAACAAGCCTTTTCTAAGGGTTTGGTTAATAGAGAGAGGACAATAGTTTGAATGGATTGTAGGGTCAATTGAAGGCTTTTTAAGGTGGAGGAAAATGGGCATTTTTAGAGGTAGCTGGAAAGGAACCAGTAGAACTAGTTGTTCCACATGTCCCCTGAGTACAGAACAAGAGGAAATGGATCCGAGGTTATTCATAAAGAAGAATTTCCTGGCAGTGAGTATTGTTAGAAGATGGAATGGACTACTGAGAGATTACGCACTGTCCTAAGAAGGCATTTACCATGTAGTGGGAAGAGTGCTGGATTTGGGATCAAGGACTTCCAATCCTAACCCTGTAATTTATTACCTGTACTTGGGCAAATTCTTTGAACTTTCTAGGCCTCACACTTCTTATCTGTAAAATGAAGGAATTAGATTAGATAAACTCGAAGACTGACCCTTAAAATAAAATCCTAAGATCTTAAAAACCTAAACAAAACAACTTTTATAATTTAAGTGAACCACTGTCTATATGTAGGAGAATAGATCTGATGAGTTATCAAGGTATCAAGGTTTCTTCCAGCCTAGGATTCTACTTACAAGGATACAAGATGTTTTTAAGATTTTTTTTTAGAAAAAAAAATTTATAATGTGCATACCCTTTGACCAAGCAATATCACTTCTGGGACTCTATCCTAAAGAGATCACAGAAATGGGAAAGGCTCCCACATGTACAAAAATATTTATAGCGGCTCTCTTTGTGGTGGCCAAAAACTGGAAATCAAGGGGATGCCCCTCGATTGGGGAATGGTTGAACAAGTAATGGAATACTATTTTGCTATGAGAAACGATGAAGAGGAAGACTTCAGAGAAGCCTGGAAAGACTTATATGAACTGATGCTGAGTGAAAGGAGCAGAACCAGGAGAACTTTGTTCACAGCAACAACCACAGTGTGAGGAATTTTTCTGGTAGACTTAGTACTTCATTGAAATGCATGGACTTAAAACATTTCCAATAGACTCTTGAAGCAAAACACTTTCCACATCCAGAGAAAGAACTGTGGAATTGGATCACAGATAGAAACAGACCATTTTCTTTTGTACTATGTTTTGTTTTGTTTTATTTTATGGTTTCTTCCATTAATTTTAATTCTTTTATGCAACATGTAGAACTTATATAAGATTGCACACCATCTTAGGGAGGGAGTGGGGAGGGAAGGGAGAGTGAGGGGGAAAGGAGAGAAAAAAATCTAAGATATATGGAAGTGATTGTAGGACACTGAAAACAAATAAAATAATTTAATTAAAAAATTTATTCTGATATTTATTGGTACTTTATAATCTTATAAGTTTGTAACCTCAGCACTCAAAAAGCTAGTTATTTTCCTCTCACTACACATCAAACCCTTTACCTGTAAATGGTACCTGCTACTGACAGATAAGCACTGATGCTTCAGTTATGGTCTTGTTATCAGAGTTATTTTACAGATGAAGAAACTGAATTTGGTCACTAGTTCAGTGCCTCTGGCTTCTGCTCTGCTGAGATCTACATGCTGTCTGCCTCTATGACTAAAAACAACACAAGACGTGTTTCTACAGTGATGTCCCAGGGAATGGATGGGACACAGCCTTTTGGTGTCCTCTTGCTTGGGGGGTTGCCATTTGGGGAGGAAGGGATCACAGAAAACTAGAAGGAAGGTTGCCCAGAATTTCCAAGGACCACAGTGCTTATGCTGGAATATTTATGAAGAGCCACTTTCTGCCTCTTTCACATATAATCACAGTCAGCTGCTCTTGAAATGCCACAGGTCAAGCTAGACAGCGCTAAGGTCTTATTACTGATGACAACTTCTCTCAAGTAGTCCCTGGCTAATTATCCATCCTTAGTACATGAATAACACTTGATGCTTAACAGAAACTGCTCCTACATACAGCTCACTGCCTGATGCTTGCTGTCCTTTGTTCTCGAAGAGGACAAAAGTGATATCACCATGATAAAGTGAAGTTTCAATGTGTACGACTGTGGCTGATCAGACTGATCTGAGCTCGGAATGCTCTACCACAGATTGGGCACAGAGATCGAGTGCTGCCTCTCTCGGTCATGGATGCTTGGGCTCTTGAGTAAGACTTGCCCTAAATATGCTTAACTCAGAGGAAGATTATAACACTTTCCTACTTAACTACAATTTTTTAAAAATAAAAAATTGACTTTTATTTAAAAATGTGTTAAGCATAAGAGATAGTTAAACATATAAGAAAAATAAATGTATGAAGTAAACTTTAAAAAATCTATGTATAATTTAGTATCTTTCTCTCTAACCTTAACTGTTATGGGGCAGCTAGGTTGTGTAGTGGGTAGAGCACTAGTGCAGGAGTCAGGAGGACCTGAGTTCAAATCTCCCCTCAGACATTTGGTGACCTTGGGCAAGTCACTTAACCCCAAATGCCTCATCCTGGGTCATCTCCAGTCATCCTGATGAATATCTGGTCACTGGATTCAGATGGCTCTGGAGAAGAAGTGAGGCTGGTGACCTGCACAGCCCTCTCTCACTCAAAACAAAGTCAAGTGCAAGTCATGTCATCATTTCTCCAATAGCATGGTCTTCTTCAGTAACAAAGGACGAACACACACAACTGTTATGAATAATTTAATTTGAATTTTGTTCAGGTATAACTGTAACACTTACTTGTCATACCTCCTGAACTTTTTATCTTGGCATCAGGACACTGCCAGAGTGGTTGTGAAACCTAAGGCCAGGTTGGCATCAAAAGCTCCATAGGAGTGTATTCTTTACTTTATCATGTCAGTTTTCTTTTCTCTCCTTCTTTCCTTCCTTGTTTTTCTCCTTCCCTCTCTTTCTCCCTCTGTTCTTCCTCTTTCTCTTTTTCCTTTCCCTTTCTCTCCCTCCCTCACTGCCTTCCTTTTCTTTCTTCTTTCTTCCTTCCTTCCTTTCTTTCTTTCTCTTTCTTTCTTTCTTTCCCTCTTTCTCTCTCTTTCTTTCTTTCTCTCTCTCTCTCTTTCTTTCCTTCTTTCTCTTATTCTCATCAACACTAAGTCTCTCCCCTCCCAGGCTAATAGATGTGAATCAGTAAAATTCAGACCATAACTTGTTAACTACATGTGACTTTGTATATGCTACCAGTATCTCTTAAAGGCTTCTAATTTTTGTGTTACAAATACATTAAAATATACACATATTATACGTATATATACATATATTCTATGAGAATAGTTATGCATATGTGTATATATGTGTGTGCATGTGCATACATGTGTGTATACATGCACATATGTGTATAACTAGATTCTACTCTAGTCTTATGGCTCTATTGACTATTAGCGATAATAAATGCAGTTCCAGAGTCGAATAACTATAAATGATCAAAATAAAGGAATGATGTGACCTTAGGGTCTGACTTTTCTGCTCCTTGTTATTTTTGTCTGTCCATACACGTGGTAAATTGTAGAGCCTGGGATCGAACTTAGGTCCTCTGACTCCAGAACCAGCTGGTATTTGATTAATTGAAACATCATGACTATATTCATTCATTTGTCATTTTTCCATAGCTCCAGGCCACACATATGGTTTATATATGTCTGTTTTCTGAAATAGACCGCATTCTGAATATAATCTTTAAAAACTTTTAAAAATAGAATTTAACAAGAATTTAGAACAAAGATATAAGTACTTCCATCACATTTTACTACTGTTTTGTACATAAGAGGTGTTTTGATTATTTTCATCATTTCAGACAAATAAATTCTCTCCATATGATTCAGTTTATAAGCATAACTTCTTAGTTCTAGAGTACAAATTTCATTTGACAAATAATATTATAAAAGTGTAAATAACAAAGATTTCCAAGTCTTTATTAGACAATGACCAATTTACATTAAGTAGAAAATAATGGAAAGAACACTGGACTGGTACTTGGAAGACTTGGATTCCAGTTCCTCCTCTTCTCCTAACTAGCTAATAACTGATCAAGTCACCACACCTCTCAGAGCCTCAGTTTACTCTTCTGTAAAATGAGAGGGTTCTACTAGATGACCTCAACTCTAAAATTTTATGATCATCATAATGAATATGCTGGATAATCTGGAGAGTCCCTTCTGCCTCTAAAATGTTATAAGCCAGTCATTTAAACTATAGAAAAATAATTTTAAATTTTGTTGTTATTCTCTTATTTTCAGTCATATCCAACTCTTCATGACCCCATTTTGGGGTTTTCTTGACAAAGATAGTGGAGTCATTTGCCATTTCCTTCTTCAGCTCATTTTACAGATGAGGAAACTGAGGCAAACAGGGTTACACAGCTAGTAAGTGTCTGAGGTCAGATTTGAACTTAGGAAGATAAGTCTTCCTGACTCCAAGTCTGGCAGTCTATCCATTGCACCATCTAGCTGCTATCTACATATCTACATCTGTAGATACATATATATGTATATATAACACATACTATATATACATACATGTATATATGTGTATATATACATAGAGAGGCTTTTATAATTGTAGAATTTTGACAATCACTCCAGAGCTTTACTTTTTTTTTAACCTCAATAGCCTCATTTCTTCCTCTCTCTTGGATTCGTTTTACTACTAAAGTTTATATATTTTTTTCTTACACCTAGAATAAAACTGGGCCTGCATACTCTTGGTCTGTGATTCATAAGTTCACAACTTCCATTAGATCATTGGTTGACATAGAGGCTTTCTGGCTCTGCAGTGCTCTGTCAATGGGCTTCTTTTTGATATCATCTTTGGATTATATTTTACTCACTGTCAGTGAATTAATGCCTCATCCATGTCTAATTTCGCATTAACCTTTGATCTTGGCAAGCTTCTTATCATCTGCTTCTCATTGTGGCCACTGGAATCTTTTCACATGCATCAAGTAAAAAATAGTTGTGGATGACAGGTCCTTATCTTTTTCTTGTTTTTCCAATCAGCTTAATTTTCCTTCATGAGACATGTATCCCATTTTAGGAGCCAATCTGATCCATCTGGAGGATCCGTATGGTCCAAGTTGATGATGCTTCAGCATTGTTGGGTGTGTTTTTAGTATTTTGTTGGTGTTTTTGTTTTTCATACAAATAGTTCCATTTGTTGCAAATTGAGTACCACCTACACCAAATCTGAACGCATCTCTCTGTTACACTGCTCAGATGCTGTAATTATTATATCTGAACACAGTTCTTTGTCTCAAAGATCAGAGGAGTATGGAGAGGCATGGTTCATAGTAGCTGCTGGGGTAGGAGTCCATCCTGTGCTTACTTGGTCAACCACTCACCTACCCCCACCCCCAACCCCAACCCCACACACTCATGCAAGTTTTGAGATTTACCTCTAAAGTTCCATAAATCAGACCACTATTAGGAGAGGAAGAAGATTCTGCAAATGTGTGCAGTCACCTAAAGCAACAAGGTCTGGCATCTAAATAATTCACATTTGTTGTTGTTGTTCAGTCATGTCCAAATCTTCATGACCCCATTTGGGGTTTTCTTGGCAAAGATACTGGAGTGGTTTGCCATTTCCTTCTCCTGGTCATTTTGTAGTTGAGTAACTGGGGCAAACAGGGTTAAGTGACTTGCCCAGGGTCACCCAGCTACTAAGTGTCTGAGGCCAGATTTGAACTCATGAAGATGAGTTCTAACTCTAGGTCAGGCACTCTGTATCCAGTGCCCCACTTAACTGTCACAAAAAAATTCACTTTCATATAGAACTGTAATTCAACAGATCCACATGTTTTCATTGGGTACCTAACTCATACAAGGTGGTATCCTAATACTGAGGTAAGGAAAGATAATTCATGTTGCTATAGTTCTTTTCTTTACAATAAACTTGTGAGCTAGGTACTCTACTAATTGTGTCTTCCAGGGATCTGTCCTTGGATCGCCTATCTTCTCCCTCTATGAAGTCTCACAAGCTTCCATTGATTTGATTCTCCTCCCTATACTTCTACTTCTTAGATTTAGTCAGCACTAACTTCTCTTCTGACCCCCTATCTTGTATTACCCATTGCCTCTTAGCTATCTTGAACTGGATGTTCTATAGACATCTAAAACTCAGTGTGTCCACAACTGAACTCAATATTCTTCCCCTACCTTCTCCACCACCTTTTCCTTCTCCTATTGTCATAGGTACCACCATTATCCCAGTTAGTCGCCCAGGCTCCAAAGCTCAGTGCCGTCCTTGACTTTTCCTTCTCCCCTCACATATCCAATCTGTTGCCAAGACTTGTCATTTCTACCTTCACAACATCTCTTGTAAATATCTCCTTTCTTTTGATGCTGACATCACCCTAGTGGCAGGCCTTTATCACCTCATACCTAGGGTATTGCAATAGGAAGGCAGGAAACAGGAAACAAGCATTTATTAAATACCTAATGGATGCCAGGCACTGTGCTAAGTGCTTTATAAATATTCTCATCAGATTCTCACAATAATTCTGTGGGGTGAGTGCTATTGTTATTTTTTTTTAATTTATTCATTTTAAACTTAAATAGGTGCTGATATTATCACCATTTTATAATTGAGGAAACTGAGGCAGAAGTTAAGTGACTTGCTTAGGGTCACATAGCTAGTAAGTGTCCGAGGCTGGATTTGAATTCAGATCTTCTTGACTCTAGGCTCCATCCACTGAGTCACCTAGCTACCCAGAGCTGATTGGTCTCCTTACCTCAAGTCTCTCCCCACTCCATTCCATCACCTACTCAGCTGTCAAAATGATTTTCCTTCATCACAGTTCTGACATGTCACCCCCATTCAATAAAGTCAGTGGCTCTTTATGACCTCCAGGATCTTATATAAAATCCTCTGTGTGACTTTAAAAGCCCCTTATACTCTTTCCCCTTCCTACCTTTCCAGTCTTCTCATACTTTAGTCTCTTCTACATCCTCTACATACTGATTCCTCACACATGATATTTCTTCTCCAGACTCTGGACACTTTCATTGGCAGTGCCCTATGCCTGGAACTCTCTCCCTCTTCATCTCTACCTCTGGGCTTCTCTGGCTTCTTTGAAATCTCAACTTAAATCCCATCTTCCTTAAGAAGCCTATACTGCTAGTGTCTTCCCTCTGAGATCTCTCATTTACACAATATAGCTTTTATAAACCCAGAGTGGTTTGCGTGTTGTCTCTGTATTCAATTGAGGGCAGGTTTGGTTTTGTTTTTGACTGTCTTTGTATCTCTAGCACTTGGGCACAGTGTCTGGCACAAAGAAAGTGCTTGATGATCATGAAAGATAATAATGTAGTACATGTTTTATTATCACTCCCATTTTGGAACTGAGGGTAGGGGAAGGTTATTAACTTGCCCATGCTTGCAGAGGATTCAAAGCCAAGGTGTTCTGCTGCCAGGTCACTCTGTCCAGAATACTACATTGGCCTTTAAGGTTTACAAAGTGCTTTCTTCTGAATAGTCCATTGATTTTCCCAAAACTAGGGTTTATGATTCTAACAGGGTGATTTTTATATGTATAACTGAAATGGTTTGAGCTTTCACAAATTGTGAAGACCAAATGAAATGTTACAGTCAAAGAAAGTACTATGTGAATGTTGGGCACTGTTTAAAAAAAATGGCTGAGCCTATTTACTGATGAGTCTACAAACAGAATGTCTTGCATCAAGTTGGTATAGGACTATGAGTAAAATAATCAAATCATTTTTATGGGGATTTTTTTTTTTAGACCACTGATGTCATAAAACAGCTGGGAAATTCACTTTTCTATAGAGAGGCCTTCTCCCTCATTCCCCAAGAACATCATATTTCTTTCAAGGGCTTAAAAACAGAAATTACTCTGCAAATCATTTTTTTAAACAGAAAAGAGTTTTCTTAGTTTCCAAGGAAAGGGAGCTTCCATAACAAATGCTCTGTCACTAAAGTCATGGAATTAAGAAATAAAACAAATGTGAAACACTGCTTTCTTGACAACTCTCAAATGTGGATTATACCTATGTTTAATCAGTTTTCTGTCCCTGGGCACACCAGACTTCAAAAGTTTGGGTGTTTGCCTAATGGAGCTGTTGATTTGTTAAAGCAGAGCTCTGGACCTCAGGCCAAGAAGCTTTGTTAGAAGGGAAACCCTGGTGGGTTGTGCTAGCACTCATTTTTTGAGGAGCCATTATTCATCCTGCCTAGCAAAGCCCACCAAAGGATTAGTTATAAAAATGAAAATCAGCCTGTTGAAGTAGGCACTCAAAAGATTTTAATGGGTTTTCTCTCCTTCTAATGTAAGAGGTCAGTGCTGGGTAAAGCACAGAAAGGACTGAGGTCATGAACCCCTCTGCTCTAAATTCTCATTTATTCTAATGGTATCCATGTTTGAGAGAGAATTAATTGTCAAACTGTCAGGAGCAGATCTCAGGAAAGTTCCTGAAACCAGACAGAAGGGAGGAGGCTTTGTGGCACATGTGGTTCTCCACCCTAGCAACGAAAAATTAGAGGAAGAAAAAGCTTACATGGCTTTGGAGACACCATGCCTATAATTTTCCTTTGTACCGAAACCCAGAAACTGAGTTTGTATCCATGATACCAGGAGCTAGGCATTAATACTTGCTCGGAGGAAGTTATAACTGCATGTCATTTAGATGAGGAAGGACCTAGAATGGTTCCTTTGAGAAACATATTGAGGCAGCTCGAAAATTGTCAGACTGTTGCAGATGCATTCATGTGTTTGGAAGGTCTGAAAGCAGGACAAAGGATTAATTTCTTTTAATGTATCATTTATGAAGATCTGTGGGTTGCCACAGGCTGTTGAGTCAGGAAGGTCTGAGTTCAAATCCAAAGTCACTTACCCATGTCTGCCTCTGTTTCCTTAACTGTAAAATGGGGATGATAATAGCACCTGCCTCTTGTGATGGTTGTGAGGATCAAATGAGACAATTTTGTAAAGCACCTAGCATAGTACCTGGCACACAGTAGGTATTTGATATATGCTTGTTCCCTTTCCCGTTTCTCTGTGGCAAACTTCTGAGAAGAGATATACATGATTCACCACAGGCTGGGGAAACACGGATGAGCCATGATCTACATTGTTGGAGGGAACATAGAAATTAAGGAGATTCATTAAGGCATCAGAAGATTTGTGATTTGCAACCATTTAGTGAGTATCCCTCTTCCTTTACTCTCTTTTCACCTTCTCATTCTATTTTATTCTTGTTTTTCCCATAAATCTTTCTTAAAAGATATACCCTAAAAGCTGAAGACTTTCCCATGTGTAATTATCTAAAATGTCTATTTAATTAGGGGGGTTTCTGAGCAGTCATGGAATAAGGAAGAAGATTGTTACATACATTGCCAGCTCTGGTCATTCTTTCAGTTATTTTTACTTAGCTGCTTAACTGGGTTTTTTTTCTTAAGGGTTCCCTCGTGATGAAGTGGGACAAGGAGAGAGGGGAAAGAGTATTTCCAGAAATGTCTGTGATGAAAATCAATCAATAAGCATTTATTAAGTTCCTATATAAGCCAGGCACAGAGCTAACCAAAAGCCAAAGACATCAGTAATGCTTACTTTAAAATTTTTAAAAACGTCTAAAACCTTCGGAACTTCATAGAAAAATAACAAAGGTTTGGACCTCTAGTCACCATCTTGAAGATGCTACGTTTAGAGGTGATCAAATTCCCACACAACAGAACCAGGTAGAAACTTAAAAGGTAACCATATCTTTTCTGTAATCTGTTGAACCAGATGATGAAATGCTGGGAGAATGAGGGAATCACATAATTCATGGGCAGATTTTCTGGCTTAGTAAAGCTTTCCAAAGTCCATTTCCCTTCCTTTGGCAACTTTTAAAATGCCACGAGAAACTGGAAGCTTGCGCTTTGGTTTGTCAATATGATAAAAATCCTCCCCAGATAAAGGCAGCCATCTGCCTTTCATTTAGATTGAGAAGTGCCTTTAAAAGAAAGGCTGGAACATCTGAAGATGTGATCAGGCTGGAGGCATGAGCTCAGCCTGACCTAAAGATGCCCAAGATGCCCTTTGGAGATATAGCATGGAAGTAGCAGCAGCCTGGTCTGGATTTAACTTTGGCAAGGACAGCTTAAAGTATAGCCAAAAAACAGGAAGAAGAAGAAAAAGAAGGTAGCAATTAGCATAATGTCCCTACATAAGGTTTGATTAATTCATTAATCAACAAATATTTATTGCTTTTAAACTGAGTAAGGTTTTGTATTGGATGCTGTGAGATACACAGAGAACAATTATAATAACTCATGTCCATTTTCCACTTTACAGTTTATAAAGTGCTTTTTTCATTAGTCTGGGATTTCAAGTGTAGCTCAAACACTTTTGAGGAGGGGAAGGGTGAAAGGAGAGAGAGAACAGAATACATAGGGAGGGAATAGGATGAAGGGAAATATAGCTAGTCTTTCAGAATGGACCAGTTAACTACTGTTGTCCCTTCTAGCTCTATTATTCTCTTATTTTGAGTTTCTTAAAAGGGTGGCACAGTAAGAATCATGTCTATAATAACATAAGATGAGGCCTGAGGACAACATACAAGGCTTTTAAGGCACTGTTCTGGGAAAAAAAAAATATTTTTTTAAAGAAAGATCAAAGAGAGCACAAGACCATTGATGGGTTAAATGGGACAGAATATATTTCTTTCTTTGTTTCTGTTTTTTTTCTACCAAGGAAAATTATCTTTGGACTGGAAAAAGCATTACAAAAATAGTTTAAGAGGAAGTTGAAACCAAAGATAGTAAGATAGCATCTAGCTGCCATTTATGAGTTTAAGTCACCACACCTAGACAATCTACATCCTGGGATGGTGACAGAATTAGAAGGTGGGCTTGCTAAATCCCTGTTGGTGATCTTTAAACTGTAGAGATTGGAATCAGCATTGCAGAACTGGGGAGGTTGCGGGGGAGTGGAGATGACAAACAAAAATGACAATTTCTGGAAAAATTCTGTGGTATATTTGTTAGAGTGCTGGCCTTGGAGTCAGGAAGACATGGGATCAGACCCCACCTCTAAAATTTATTATCTGACTAGTCCTAGACAAGTCACTTAATTTCATTGTACCTTAATCTCTTTTGAACTTATCTGTGAAATCATGGACAGTTGCATCTACATTTGTGGAAGGAATTCCCTGCAAATTGTATTGACACAGACCTTTAAGGCATCACATTATTAAAGGGATGTTTTGTGAACATTAGAAAGTGACACAATGATTATTAAGAGTCAGTGTGGCTTCATCACAAATAGGACATGCTAAACTAACTCGATTTCCTTTTTTTTTTTAAATTTAACAGATTAATTTACTAGATTGGAAGATCATGGGGAATGCTACAGACATAGTTTACCTAGATTACTGCCAAGGGATGGCCCATGATACATGGCATCTTTGATGTCTGACCAAGCTCTAAATGTTCCACAGTGTCTGCTTCATGGCCATTAGAACAAAGGTTTCTGATTCACCCATGCTTGGGGTAGACGCTTCCCTAACTCACCAATGGCTTTGAGGCCGTTGTGTACCCTCGACATAGTATAGCCTGTCTATAAAGACAGAAGCTTGTATAGGTATGAGTTAGACGACATAAGTACTTGAAAAACAAATAATCTATATATAGATTATGTGAGGCTGGTAAAAAATAAGAGACCTGTGTTTTATGAGCGGGAAGAATAAGGACATTTTTTTACTGAGTAGGGATATGTACATTTACATGGTTTAGCTTCTGTCAGGGGAGGTAGGTTATGTACACCTGCACCCTTGAAGCTGACTGTAGGTAAAGCCTGCGTCTGCCCCTCTAATCATTACAGAAATCTCATAGTACTAGCTAAAGAAGAACCCTAGCCAGAAATTGGGAATTGGGTGGGAATTATGGTCTAAGTAGAATGTTTCACAGTAGAAAAAGTATCAGATCTGGGGTCAGAGAACTTGGAGTCCTGGCTTTGTATCTTTTAGCCTCTCTGGGTCTCAGTTTCTTCAACCTATAAAATGAGGGGAATAGACTAGATGATCTTAAGGACCCCTTCCAGTCCTAAATCCCAGGATTATAATCCCTCAAGTAACAAACTCTCTCAATCCCTTTCACAGGAAATAGGGGATTATTTGGGTTGACAAGAGTGACCACAGAAAGTTATAGAAACTAGATAGTTGCAAACTTTGTTCTCTAATTTGGGTGTTTTAATAACGTTGTAGGAAAACACACACACAAAAATACAAACACAAACCCTTTAGATCTTGGGTAAATCGTCTCCTATTAATATCCTCATCAATTAAATATTTATCAATCCTCAACTTTGTGCTAGGCATAGCAAGGATGCTAAGATGTATAAAATATGTCCCTGCTCTCCAGAAACTTCCCTCCCTGGGGAGATAAGACCTGTTATCTTTTCCCTCACTTTGTTTACAATTAGTTCTGCTGGCAAATTTCTTCAGAGTGTCTGCCTACCTAGGGAACCGATTCTGAACACAGAGATGTATTCATTTTTCTCCCCTGGGTCTGACATGGTTGTGTCTGGGGCTACCTCATCCAGAGAAAATATTCTCTCATAGGTTCTACACAGCAGCACTGGTGTCCAAAAATATTTATTCATAATAATAAGATGCTAATGATGGGATGATCAGGAACTATTGTTTTTCAAGACCTGCTACGGGGGTTAGAGAAATGGCAGTTGAACTGATACATCCTCCATGGCTCTCAGTGCAATCCGAAGTCACTAACCTGGACATAAATAATTCAAAGATGCTAGATACTAGAGATGACGAAATCATCTGAGAGGAAAATCTGAAGAAAGGTTAAAGGAACAGGGATTGCTTATTGGACTGGGAGAAAGCCAAGAGGCAAGTTAACAGCCATTAGTTACAGGAAGGGTCATTGTGTGTGTATTTATTTTTATTATCTTCATTTTTCATATGTTTACATGGACAATGTATACACGTTTTTGTTTCTCCAGGTAGAACTTGAAGTCTTTGAGAGTAAGGATTATTTCATGTTTTGGAGTTATTTTCCCAGGGCCTAGCAAAGCTCCTGGCAATAGCAGGTCCTTAATAAATGCTTGTCCATTGTTTGATTGATTGCAGGATGACCAGATGGTCTCCATCTTCTGTGAGAATGAGAGAAATCCAAGACAAATGCCTAAGGATCAGCTAAATGTTGGAATGGGCTGCTTGGAAGTCTGCGCCATGGCATACTGATAACAGGTTTTTATTTGTCTAGATTACGTTGCACTTTCAAACAGTTTCTTCCCAAATTTACAAATATTTCACCAACTTCCACTCTCATCCAAATTTTATATTTTATGACTAGAGCACTCAAAGCATACTTGCCTATCCCTCCCTCATCATTCATTCAAGTACAAACTTGTTAAACTCCAATTATCAGCTACTAATATACCTACTGTAGGCGCCACCATATATATATATATATATACGTATACATATATACATATATATATATACATACATACATATACACACACCCTTTAGGAAAAGGGTTACTTTTCCTGCTTTTTTTTGGCAACAAGAGTGATATATGGCATTTTCCCCCTAATTAAACAGAATTAAAAACAATTTTATTTTGAGAATTAGAATTGTAAAAATAAGATTAAGGAGCCCCAGGTCACTTTTATGGGTGCTGAAAAATATTTACTCACCACAGAATAGAATAAAATCTATAAATAGACTCAGACAGGGATGAAAGAACGTTGGCTTGATTCTCTAGCCCTCGGGTTGGAGGTTATGTTGGGATTGCTTGGGGATAGAATTCCTTCCTCCCGTAGCTCTCCCTCCTACCCCACTCTCCCCTCCCCTTTCCTTTTCTCCTCCTTCCTCACCAGGAACATGTGAGGAAGAGATTTCTCACTCCCCACCCCTCCTTCCTGGCTCTAGTAGAGGACCCATCGTCCAGCGCATCCTTTACACCCAGAAGGGAAGAATCTGACTCGGCATTCCATGAGCTCACTGCTTAAATATTTGCTAGCCCAGGCCAAGTTTTTCCAGACGCCTTGCTTTGTTAGTTTAGGCATAGTTCTCCCCAAAGGCAGGAAGATGTTAGTGCAATTAGGTGTTTAATAAGTTATTTAGGTGCTTAGATGGCTCTGTAATCTCCTTGGTGCCAGAGTCCCAGTGAGCCTTCACCAACCTCCGTGATTCTGTCCCTTTCTCTCCCACAAGTCCTCCTTAGAAGATCTACCCAACCCACTGGAGGCCTTCCTCAATTTTTTTTTAATATCTTGAGATTGAAAGTGCGTACTTTAGAGGAGTTTGAAGATTAAGTAATTCTCAGCTCTAATGTTTCCTGAAAATAGCCACAAAAAACCCAGCCTAGAATGTAATGTATAAACCTTCATTGCATGTTTTGCAGCCATTGGTGTCCATTCAGAGTCCTGATCTGCTACTGACTTCTCCGCTAATGGCTGCCATCTCTCGGGTACCCTTTGTTCTCTTGTTTTGTTGGACTTAGTATAGTCTCTGTCTTTACTGACTTCCAAATAGGCTGAAGTTCCCCTATCTTCTTACCTGCTTTGTTGAATACCTCTTGATGGAGAGCTCTAATAAAGTACTAACTGAATAAAGAGATAATCTGCCCTCATTTGAGCTTGAAGACTCCTTCTCCCAAGAATCCTCTCATATCTAAAATATATAGAGAACTGTGTCAAATGTACAAGAATACAAGTCATTTCCCAATTGATAAATGATCAAAGGACATGAACAGGCAGTTTCAGAGGAAGAAATTAAAGCTATCTATAGTGATATGAAAAAATGCTCTAAATCACTATTGATTAGAGAGATGCAAATCAAAACAACTCTGAGGTACCACATCACACCTATCAGATTGGCTAACATGACAAAACAGGAAGATGATAAATGTTGGAGAAGATGTGGGAGAGTTGGAATACTAATTCATTGTTGGTGGAACTGTGAGCTGATTCAACCATTCTGGAGAGCAATTTGGAACTATGGCCAAAGGACTACAAAAATGTGCATACTGCTTCTGTAACTGTATCCCAAAAAGATCATAGATATGGGAAAGGGTCCCACATGTACAAAAATATTTATAGCAGCTATCTTTGTGCTGACCAAGAACTGGAAATCAAGGGGATGCCCATCAATTGGGGAATGGCTGAATAAATTGTGGTATATGGATATAATGGAATACTATTGTGCTACAAGAAATGATGAACAGGAAAACTTCAGAGAGGCCTGGAAAGACTTATATGAACTGATGTTGAGTGAAAGGAGCAGAACCAGGAGAACTTTGTACACAGCAACAACCACAGTGTGTGAGGAATTTTTCTGGTAGACTTAGTCCTTCATAGCAACACAAGGACCTAAAAAATTCCCAAAGGACTTTTGAGGCAAAACACCTTCCACATCCAGAGAAACAACTATGGAATTGGATCACAGAATGAAGCAGACCATTTTCTTTTGTATTACATTTTGTTTTATTTTATGGTTTCTCTCATTCATTTTAATTCTTCTATTCAAATGACTAAGATGAACATGTATTTAATAGGAATGTATGTGGAGGACCTATATAAGATTGCATGCTGTCTTAGGGAGGGAGTGGTGAGGGAGGGGGGAAGGAGGGGGAAGGAGGGGAAAAAATCTAAGATATATGGAAGTGATTATAGAACACTGAAAACAAATAAAATAACAAAAAAGAAAAAAAAGAATCCTCTCATATCTATCTCACCTCTAAGGCACATCTCATGCCCCACCAGGTCCAGAAAGCTTTTTTAAATGATCCCCTGAAACCCTTTCAGGGCATCTCTGAGGTTGACTGTTTTCATAGTAATATTAAGATGTTATTTGCCTATTAAAATACTCCCCTTTCCAACTACTTATCTCTATGAGGATGGATTTTCTTCATATATTTCAATGAAAACAACATATTACAACAGATTGTGTTTGTCCTTCTTTCTCGAAGAGGACAATGACATCACTTGCAGTTGACTGATTTGAGTGAGGGAGGTCTGTGCAAGGTCACCAACCTCACTTTCTTCTCCTGAGCCATCTGGGTCCAGTGGCCTGATATTCATCAGGAAGACTCTAAATGGCCCAGGATACAATGGGAGACCCTGGCCCTTTCAAGCCAAGGTCCTTCCACATTCTTACTTTGAGGGAGATACACCCATTCAATGAATAGGCTTCTTTAAGTAGTTACTCAAGGGATGGTCCCTTTAATCAAAAAAAAAAAAAAATCAAACTGGGATTTGATTCCCAGGGTTCCTGAGTAAAAGAGAAACAATTGCTATTGAGTAATTACATTCACTCTGTGCTAGGTGGGTGAGGAGTTCTTGGAACTATGAGTTCCAGAGTGAATTGAGTTTAAGGCTTGATTTTTGAACAAGAAATGTAGCCAGTAAACCCAAAGGAAAAAAGGCAGCTTTTGGCCATGGAGTGTACCTTTCCCTGGACAGAACACCAGAGGACAAATTGAATGTAGAAGCAGATAGGAGAATCTAGCTGTTTTCTAGCCAGACATTAAAGAGACTTGCAAAAATCTCCTTTAAAAAACACCTGTCTTCTAACGTATTTTTTTTTTGTTTTGGAAAATAGTTATTTTCCATAAAAATGTGTTATTTATTTTAACTTGTAATGGGTTTGTGATACTGAAATGAAATTTTAAATATTTTTTAAAATTTATCCATTTTAACTTCAAATACAGTAAATTTTGATGGATATAACCCACACAAATAAAAACTCTTTGGGATTCTCAATCATTTTTCAGAGTGTAAAAGGGTCCTAAGACTACCATTGGTCTAATAGCTAGCATCTTATCCTTTCCCTGACAGCCTGCATGAACCCCCATGGTCTGCAATGGTAATTGATGGAATACAAGCTTTTTGAGAGTGGAGTTTTTTTCATTCTTTGTATTCATATCCCCTGAACCTATCACAGTGCCTGGCACACAGCTTAACAAATGTTTGTTGATTGATTTCCAAATTTTGAGGGTGAGAATTACATTTAATGTAGAAGAAGAGACAGCTAGGTGTCACAGCAGATAGAGAGCTGGGCTTGGAATCAGGAAGACCTGACTTCAAATGCAGCGTCAGACACTTACTAGCTTTGTGACTCTGGACAAGTCACTTAACTTCTGCTTGCCTCAGTTTCCTCATCTGTAAAGTGAGATGAATAACAGCATCTATCTCCCAGGGTTGTTGTGAGAATTAAATGAGATAGTAATTAGAAAGCGTTTAGCACAGTGCTTAGTACATAATAAAAGCTATATAAATATTCTCTAAAAACATGTCACGAACCTTTCATGTAATAGTACTTGTCCTACTAATTAATGGTGTTGATTGAGACTATTCATGATGGCAAAAGGCTACTAGGAATTCAGTGACCCATTTAAATGTGCACTAATGTTCATGTACTATATGACATTAATTATTTAAAGAACCAACAGAAGGCCTCTCTGAAGAACTGATGGGAAGTCAAAAATCCTACATGTGAGAGGTGTGGATGTGATTTGCACAGGTGGAGAAAATTAATACCAACACTCAGGTCATTAAATCCACCGCAGAATTGAAGCTGTCAGAAATGCCCAACTTGGGGTTCACTGGAATGTTTGACAAAATAGAAAAAAGTAACAATTAATGTAGATGATGTTAATTTGTAGCTTTCTAAGTCAACGTGCAGCCTGCAGAATTCCATTTCTATTTGAGTTTGATACCCTGGGTTAGATGACCTCTAAGGCAGCTAGGTGGCACCATAGTGCAAAGAGTGCTGAGGCTGAAGTCAGGAACATCTACCTTCCTGAGTTCAAATCTAACCTCAGACATGTTCTAACTGTGTGACCCTGGGCAAGTCACTTAACCCTGTTTGCCTCTTTTTCCTCATCTTTCAAGTGAACTGGAAAAGGAAATGGCGAACCACTCCAGTATCTTTGCCAAGAAAACCTAAAACAAGGTCATTAAGAGTCAAACACGACTGAATATCAACAAAATTCCTTACTTTTTATGAATCTATAATTTAGGTTAAGAAAAGTTGAGTAATAGAAGTGGAAGAAGGTAGAGTTTTCCTCAGATCTAACTGTGTTCCCTTTATGCTCAACAGAAATCAGTAGATGGTATTCCCTTCCACTTTGTCCTTCTGCAGTGGACAAGCAAAAAGTGTTATCTAACACAACACAACCTTCATTTTTAAAGGAGACTTTCCAGGAATTTTTATTTTTTACTTAAAAAAATTTAGAGTCCTAAGGAAGATCTCTCAGGTTATTGTAGATGAGGGACTTGGCAAACACCAAAAGACTTGGTGTTTTAAAGATGACACAGATCAATTCTTTCCTAAAGGAAAAGAAATAAAATTATTCCCTTGGAGTTGTTTATGATCCTTTTTTCCTTGCCCAAACCCTCATTTTATCTTATCTTATTTTTGATCAAGCTAAAATGAGCCTGACACTTCTGAACTGGAATTAATTGATCCAGAATCCACATAGAAAATAAATTTCAATTTTCTAAAAAGATGCTATATGAATAGAAAATTCCATTTGCAAAATGAAAGTGAATACTGTCACCTGTAACATAGCAAGTACAGTGGTTTTAATGCAACACCTCATTCCTATCAGTTCAATTCAATTCAACACCAACACTTACTTAGTAGGGATCTGTTAAGATTCAGGCACTGTGCTAGACATGAGAATCCAAAGGTAAAACTGAAACAATCACCAACCTCAAAGAGCTTACATTCTGCTAGAATCTGACTTGTATCCAAGAAGCAAATACAAAGTAAATTCAAAGTAGTTTCCAGGGGGAGAGAATGCTACGGATGGATGAGTGGGGAAATGAGGGAAAGGAATCAAGAAAGGCTTCCTATAAGTGGCAGCAACTGTGTGTAGGTGAGGAGGATGTTTATTCTAAGCATAGTAGACCACCTGTACACTTGTGCAAAGTCTGATTCCTTTGTGGGGAACCACTAGCTGCCTAGCTTTTTTGTATATTTTTTACATTAGATTTTATCTTATTTTCACAAAGATCCACCTTTTCTCCCTCTCTATCACTCTCCCCACTGAGAAAGCAAAAAAAAAAAAAAAAGACTCCTGGTACAGAGATGTAGAATCAAGCAAAACAAATTCCTGAAATGACCATGTCCAAAAAAAGGAAAAATACACCATAATCTGCCCTCTGAGAAAAACAAGACCCCTGTCACAGAGATGTAGAATCAAGCAAAACAAATTTCTGAAATGGCCTGTCAAAAAAAAAAATACACTATAACCTGCATTCTGAGGTCTTTATCAGGAGACAGATAGCATTTTTCATCACGAGTCCTTTGAAACTGTGGTGGATTATTGAATCGACCAGACTTCCTAAGTTTTCAAAGTTGTTTGTCTTTACGATATTGTTATTATTGAACAAATTGTTCTCCTAGTTATAACAGGCCAAGTTGACTGAAAGATAGAATGAGTAAAAGGAAAAAATATGAAAACAGAACAGTTTGGTGGGATCTAAGATGAGAAGGGCTTTAAACGCCAGAAGAATGTGTATTTATCCAAGAGATGATAGGGAGCCACTGAAGATTTTTGAGTCGGAGGGTAACATGGTCTAATCTGTGTTTTAGGAATGTCCGTTTGGCAGCTGTGTGGAGCATGCTTTGAAGGAAAGAGACTGGAGTTAGAAGACGAATTTAGGAAGCTATTATAATAGGCAAGGGGTGTTAAGCATCTACTAAGGTAAAGGCTATGGGAGAGAATAGGAAACTTAAATAAGAGTTGCAACTGATGACAAGCACAGACAGAGACAGAAAAAGTCCCCTGAAGATAGGTTGTGACCCACTGTGACAGAGAGATAGTAATGGATTTGAGAAAAGCACTGATCTTTGGAGTCCAAGAGATCTGGGAATTGAATAGGTAAGGGTGTTGAGAGAGAGGAGCTGGAGCTGAGGATGACTTCAAGGTTGTGAACCTTGGATTTCAGACCGAGGTGACAGAAAGTATGGGTAGTGCCCTAACATAAGCCATAAAGTCTGAAAGAGGGCTGCATTTTAGGAGAAATGGCATGAGTTCTGGACAGGTTGAATTTGAGATGTATATGGTACATCCAGTGAGGCTGTTCAGCAGATGGCTAACACGGGAACTGAGTTTAGGAGAGATTAGGGTTAGACTTAGAGATGTGGGAGTCACAAGCCTTATCATTATGATTGAACAGGTGGGAAGTAAGGAGATCCCCAAGGAAGAGGGTATAAAGCTACTAGGGAAAAAAACCCAGGACACTCTTGGGGTACCCTACCCACTCAGAATGCAAGAGGAGAATGATTCAGATCTGTCAGTGGAGGACGAGAAATATCAGTCCAACAGGTAGAAGGAAACTTAGGAGAGAGTATCATAGTGGTTAAAAACAATTCAGATTATTTCCTTGTGCATTAGTTATTTTTAATGATTAGCAGTCTTTCCAATTTGACACAGCCTTCCTCCAGTCTATCTCATTAGACTGAAGGCTAAGGAATCTGCATAGTTTATTTTTCTCTCTTAAACTGCCCCCCTTTTTACTTTATTCTCCTTCTGTTCCGGAACAAGTTCCACCCTCTGCTCAATGTTCAAAAAATGGAAATTATGTTTGGGTTTTTCCAAAACTTTTGTGATGTTTTCTCAAATAATGCTGCCAATCTTTTTTATGCACTTTGATATGGATCTTTTTTTTTTAATGGATCTTGATGCATAAAGTCTCCTAGCCAAAATTTTGCTATAGCTAGGAGTTCGTACTCAAAGCCAGTCAGACTTCCAACTTCCTCTCTTTCTTCAAGTTCACACTTCAATGTCCAGTTAGGCACTGAGTGTCTCAAACTTCCTGATAACATGGATAATGTGGGTTCTTAACATGTAGTCTATGAACTTGTTTTTTAAAAATATTTTGATAATTGTAGCTTGGTATAATTGATTTCCTTTGTAATCCTATTTATTTTATGCATTTAAAAATATGATTCTGAAAAGGAGTCCATAGGTTTCACCAGACTGCTAAAGGAAAATATGTCACAGAAAAGGTTAAGAGTCCTAAAGAATAAGGTCAGGATCTAAAATTTGGTCATACTGAAGTGCAAATAATGTTAACAGCTTAAAATGTCATATCTACCAAGGAGATTGTAATTGAATGGAGATCAAAGCAGTCTTCAAATATTTGAAGAGCTATCAAGTGGAAGATGGATTAGGCCTATTCTGTTTGGCCCCAGAGGGCAGAATCAAGAGCTTTGGATGGAACTTGCAGAGACAGAGACTGTCTAGAACCAGGAGAGATGCCCAAAGAGAAAATGGGCAGCCTTGGGAGAGAGTGAGCCACCCTTCACTGAAGGTCTTCAAGTAAGGGATTTTGTATAAAGTCAGACACAGTTTGGACTATGTGCGTTCTGATGCTTCTTCCAGCTCGGAGATTCTGTGAAAGATTTCAATTATATTAAAGTAAGCTAGAGTCTCTTTGCTAAAACTTCAGTCAATAGCAGCAGACAGAGATAATGGCTGTGGACAGAGGAAGAAGTAGGCAGGCTGTGGAGAAGGACCTCCCAGTACTCCTGAGATATTTTCACCTAAGGCAATGTCTAGTTACGGTGTTCCCCACAAAGTTAAATCCAAAACTTCATTAATAACAAATGGAAACTTCATTTTCAGTGTGATTACTGATTATGTCTATCCTTCATTCTCCAAGAGGACCATGACATCAAGATGATGACATGACTTGCAGTTGATTTTTATTTGAGAGAAGGAGGCTGTGCAAGGTCACCAGCCTCACTTTCTTCTGGAGTATCAGGATAAATGACAGGTTCTAAAATCTAGTTATCTTTACTTTTCAACAAAATCAGGAGTGGTTAAGACAAAGCATCACCTGTCAGGGCCTTCCAGAGTTAATTCAATGGGGAAAAGCCATTATTTAGCAAGAAGAAGGAACTTATTCACCTCCCACTCCAGTGCCTCCCCAAAATTCAGCTGACTCCCACTGAGCTGAAACCCCTTAGTTTTACCTAGATTGTAATTTCTAGTACAGTTACTTGTGTAGTCTTATCTTCATGTAAGGGCAGGTAGCCTTTATTCATGGTCTTTAACCTTAACACAATGTCTTGAATTTAGGCTCATCAAGACAGGCTCAACAATTAATGTGTTTCCTTTAAAACACCATTTGAAATTACATACTGTTGGATTTCAAAGTTTTTAAATGCCCGCTTCTAAATCTTTAAGACTGAAAGGATTCACCAGTTTTCTTCAGAATTTGGAAGCTTTCTTCAGCAAACTATTATGGGGAAATGTACAATTATGGTTCCTCATCATGGCTCTTCACTTTTAGATGGACAATGTTCTAACTTGATGAATTAACAGTCAATCAAGGATCTATGTTCAATTCTACACACACCCACCCTTTACTGATTGCCTTATTTCTGTTCCCTATGAAGCATGTTCAAAACAAAATATTTTTTCCCAAACCCACCGCTCTATTGAACTCCCCAGTTTCTATTGAGGGTACTGCCATACTTCTCACCCAGGTTCCTAGCCTCAGTATCACAGTGTCAAGCCTTGACTCTTTGCTCCATTCACTCCATATTTCCAACCACTTGCCCCATCTTGTTTCTACCACTCTCACATCTGATTCCTTTTCTATACTCATATAGATACTTTCCTAGCAGTAGGCTCATCACTTTTGCCTGGACAGTCAAATATCCTTCTGTTCCTTACATAAAGCACAGGTCTAACCACGTTACTCTTCTACTAAATAAATTTCAGGGACTCCCTATTACTTTCAGGATCAAATATAATGTGTTCTCTTTGGCAGTTGAAGCCCTTTACAACCTGATTCTTCTATATGTGAGCTTTTTCATTGGCTGTCTCCCAAGCCAAGAATTCATTCTCTCCTCACCTCTGCCACTTAGAATACCAGTTTCCTTCAAGAGGCAATTCAAATGCCACATTCTGTATGAAGCTTTTCCTGATTTCTCTCCACATCTCTACTGCTCATGCTTTCCCATGCATATATGTGTACATGTATGTATACATGTTATACACATAAATGGTATCCCAAAGGTCTTAGCGTGGTTTTAAGCTTTAATAGCTCAAATATATAGGGAGTCTGTTCTGTTTCTTTCTCAAAGAGCTAGGCTGTTACATCTATCCCTTAAAGTTCTAGGGTACCCTGAGCAGTTTATGGAGTATCTGTTTGTCTACTGTCAATAATTCAAATCACAGGCTGTGTTTCCCCAGTCTCCCACCGTTGGACTCCAGCCACTAATGCGCTAGTTCTACTGAGCCAGTTAACATCAATTGACTTTTACAAAGGGATATTTATTTCAAAAACAGAGCAAAAACAAAGTGCAAACATTTCCCTTAATACTTCAGGAGCATGCCATCCCTTACTCCACCTTGGTTTCTGGGGTAGTTAGTTAAAAACTTAGTTGAATTTAGACATAGCATTGGTCCCACCAAGTCACATTCAGATACCTTAAGACTGCCAGATGAGTTCTAGTCTCAGCTTCAACTAGCCTTGGTTCAGAAGGTCACTCCTAAAGGTTGCTCCTTGCTCTTCAAGGCATCAGGGCTGGGCTGGTTATAAAACCTGGATTGGATTTGGACTCCCACATTCCCAGAGCTTTCAAACCTTACAAGGCTGGAGCCTCCATTCCCTTCCTCTAGAGTGGAAAAGAGCAAATGCAGAGACCAAAGACCAAGCTTCATTCCTCATGGCCACATGGAGAAGGCTCTAATACCTTACAGCGTGGTTTCTCACCAGAGGTCCTTAGTGAAAGAGTCCAATCACCAGAAGCAGAGCAGCTAGAAACACTCAAGCAAGAAGACCTGGAGGAATTTGATAATGCTTTTTGAGTCAAAGAGCCTCAAGTTTAGTCAGCTGGAACTGGTTCTAGAATATCATGCTGCACAATCTCTCCAAGGAACTTCTCTTACATGTCTCCCTGAGTCTCCTGGAGGCAGACTCTCAGCCTCTCCACATGGAGAGAGTCACTGAAGGTACTCTGAGCCACACTAACCTCCCACTGAATATGGGAATATTATCTCCCTCAGGGTAGTTGCAATTTTTTTGAGGACAGAGACTATTTTCCTTTTGTTTTTCAATCTGTCACCACCTAACATAGTTTCTGGCAAAGAGTAGGCTCTAAATAAACGTTTTTTGATTTTTTGACTGACTGGTTATTTCTCAGTCCTGAAGCTTCTCCTTTAAAATCTCAGGTTCTTCATTTGAAAAATGAGAGAGTAGAACTAGAACAGAGGTTCCCAAATTTGCTTGGTCTACCACCCCCTTTAAAAAAAAATTACTCAGTGCCCCCTGGAAATCTGCTTTCTTTAATCCTTTAACTTTTTTTAAATTTGCATCATTTCAAAATATATATATATGTATATATATATATATATATACATTTTTAATGACATCTTAAATTTAATAATTTATTGTAAATTTGTGGGGGTTTTTCCTGCATTGAGTTTTGATAATGCAATATTCTGTCATGTAACCATATAGCATTGTAAACAATTCATTACACTGAACGATGAATGCTCTGGGCTTCCTGACAATGTGTGACAGGCTTATCTGCCAACACTTGCTTGTTAAGATCTGTTGGAGGGCTTGACCTCTGATGGGTTATTATTTGCATTTTGTGTGTTTATTTGGAAAATAATGTAATCACTACAACTTTAACTCTGTTATACCACAGATGACACATGCACAAACGGTTTTTCAAAATTTTCTTCTCTTCTTTCCTTATTCTTCCATTGCCCCCTTATTTTTATTCAATGCCCCCCAATTACAAGCCAGGCTACTACCCCTCCATCATTCCAGCAACCCACAAGGGCTAGTATCATGCACTTTGGGAAGCTCTGATAACTAGATGATTTCTAACATCTCTTCTAGCTCTAAACCTATGATTCTATAATCCTATCATACTGCTCTACCACCTCATTGTCTGGTCATAGTATTTAATGCAGGACAGGACCTTGGAAATCATTTTCTCTAACCCTCTCATTTTATAAGAAAGGAAACTAAAGCACAGCAGAGTTGTAACAGAACTGGGGTTTGAACTTAATTCTTCTGACTCCAAATCTAGTTCCTGATATCTAGGTCAGTAGAACACAAATTTTGGGAAGGTCATAAGAAAGTGGAAAGACTTCAAAAATAGGCCCAGCAATGTCCTAAGGTTATATTCTCAGAGGACCAACCCTAGCTAATTTTACAGAGGTTCATCAAAGAGATTGAACACCAGATTATGATATTCTCTCTCTGTCAATTTCTCTCTTTTTCTTTCTTTCTTCCTTCCTTCCCCTTCCCCTAGCCCACAATCTGTCTACCAGAACATAGAGGACCCTTACATGGAAGAATGGCAATGACACTGGTGACAGAACTCCCTCACAAATGTAAGTCCTATGATTATTGGTGGTCAAGGTTTTATAACCTGCAAGAAAGGCATACTCAAGAGACGAGACAAAGATTTAAAAGATGTTGTAGCAAGTATATGTCACAGCCATTGTCTCTGATAAAGGCTTTACTTTTAAGAACTGAGTCAAAGCTATAAGAATACAAGTCATTCCTCAATTGACAAACGGTCAAAGGCTATGAACAAGAAATTTTCAGAGGAAGAAATTAAAGCTATCTATAGTCACATGAAAAAATTCTCTAAATCACTATTGATTAGAGAAATGCAAATTAAAACAACTCTGAGGTACCATATCATACCTATCAGAGGCTAGCATGACAAAACAGGAAAATGATAAATGTTGGGGAAGACGTGAGAAAATTGGAACACTAATGCATAGTCGGTGGAGTTGTAAACTGATCCAATCATTCTGGAGAGCAATTGGGAACTATGGCAAAGCGTTATAAAACTGTATATACCCTTTCATCCAACAATAACACTATTAGGTCTGTACCCCAAAGAGCTCATAAAAATGGAAAAAAGGACCCACATGGTCAAAAATATTTATAGCAGCTCTTTTTGTGGTAGCAAAGAATTGGAAATTGAAGAGCTGTCCATCAATAAGGAAGTGATTAAACAGGTTGTGGTATATGAATGTAATGGAATACTATTATTCCACAAGAAATGGTGAGCAGGCAGACTTCAAAAAAACCTGGAAAGACTTGCATGAACTGATGGTGAGTGAAGTGAGCAGAGCCAAAAGAACATTGTATACAGTAACAGCAACATTGTGGGATGACTGACTTTGCTAGACTTAGCTCTTCCAAGCAATGCAAGGACTCATGATGGAAAATGCTATCCACATCCAAAGAAAGAACTAAAGTCTGAATGCAGATCAAAGCATACTATTTTCTCTCTCTTTTTTTCTTTCTCATGGTTTTTCCCTTTTATTCTGATTCTTCTTTCACAGCATGACTGATATGGAAATATTTTTAATATGATTGTACTCTGTTAGCCTAAATAATATTGCATGTTGTCTTGGGGAGGGAAGGGGGGGTGGGAATTTAGAACTCAAAATCTTATAAAGTGAATGTTGAAAACTAAAAATAAATAAGTAAATAATATTTTTAAATGTATCTGCCAAGCCTAGAGGCCTGTATTGGGCTACCCGAGTCTTCCTTACCTGTCCCAGGTCTTCGGTTGGCCAAACCGGATAAACGTATAAGAGAAAGGTCGTTCCAGAGTCAAACAGGGGTTGAGCTTTATTTCAGGGTCTGGGTTACAAATGCAGGGGGGTCTTCCTTAGGAGGAAGAGGGGGAGATTTCCTAAGGAGGGTAAGCTTAAGGGATTGGAAGTAGAAGTACAAGCGGGGAGAGAGGGGGAGGGGAGAGAGGAAAGAAAAGAAGCGGAGCCCTACTTTTCTCTTTGGCTCCACACGTGCTAAGAGAGAGCTTTCTGGCTTCCTCAATCCTACTTAATCTTCAGCCACACAGTTTGCATCTCAATACCGTGCTGTTAGGTAACTAGGTATGCTCCAATCCGGGACGACCTCGAGGGCAGGGAGACTCCACCCATCACATATCTCCCGGGGAGAGGTGGAAATACCCGAGCTAGCTCAGTCTGACCTTCTCGAACCCCCGCTGTTCATGGAGGGCCTCGTAAGACTCTAAGATTTAGAAGTCCCACTTTTACCCGCCCGAGACCGTCCACACGGAATTGAGCTTCCAGTCCCAACATGTATCTATTACTGACTTGGTGACATAGAGTCTTCACGGCCAGTCCTCAATACCTCAATAGCTTACAGGTAGAAAACTCTCCCTAGAGAACCATGCACCACAAGGAAACACAAACATAGACAATGAGGGAAAGCTACCTAGGTAACCAGACTCCCTAGAGCTACATGTATTACTGTTCCACAGAGGACCTGCCTGGCAGCCTTGCTTTTCACACACCAATTCTCCATTATAAAAACCCAGCCTAAAACCCAGTCAGAGGGAGCATTGGATTCTATCTGCCTGTAGCTAATACTTCTAGTTCCCATTAGAGTGTGAGAGAGATTGCTGCCTTATATCATAGATCATTTGCCAGATGAATTCACAGCTCCCTGAAACATTGAACTATCATAAAATGTTAGAGTTGGAAGACATATTTGAATTAATCTGATTCACCAAGTTCAGCAGATCTACTGATTATTGAAAGAAATAATAATAAATCCTCCCCCCCACTAATACTTTGAATCTTTTTTGCTTGCTTTTTGAGACCAGGTCTCCCTATACTGCCCAG
This sequence comes from Notamacropus eugenii, assembly GCF_028372415.1. Taxonomy (NCBI): domain Eukaryota; kingdom Metazoa; phylum Chordata; class Mammalia; order Diprotodontia; family Macropodidae; genus Notamacropus; species Notamacropus eugenii. Next base: position 394,919,806 of record NC_092875.1, read on the forward strand.
ACTAGAAGTGTTAATAGTCACTTAAATCTCATTGCTGCCTGTCAGGGAAACTTTGACCTCTATTTCTGACTTGGGCCAGTTTGCCCCTCCTTAATAGGCAGCCAGGTGGCCCCCACATGTGGACTCATCATATTGGTACTAGACTTAGTGTGGACATCCAATGACCTTAGCCCTACTGCAGCTTAGAACTCCCAAGTTCAAGACCTCCATCTGCCCCAGCCTCCCTGGTATTAGGGATCACAGGCCTTAGTTACCATGCCCTAACACCAGCCATAACACCTGGAATCTTAATAACATCTCTCTTACCAAGTCCCAATGTGTCTGTGTACATTCTAACTGAATTTCTACACATAGCCTCCTAATGAGATAGCTATAAAAGGTTAAGAAGTGCAATGGACCTTAAAGATCATCTAGCCTCACCCTCTCATTTTACAAATGAATTTATCCTGCCTATATCTCACTTGTACTAATCCTTTGCATTTTGTTTCCCCAATTAAGCTATGAGCTCCTTGAAAGCCGGAACTGTTTTTGTCTTTCTTTGTATGCCAGGTGCTTAGCGTGGTACCTGGCACATAGTAGGTGTTTAATAAGTACATTTGGCTTAACACAACCAAGTGATAACACACTTATCAAAAGTGGTATCTAAATCTAGGTCTTCCTCACACTAAGGCCAGCATTATATCAATTATACAAAGTACATGTACACATACAAAATTAAATGCAAATGACCACAACTGAGAGATGGAAAGTTTATTCATGGAACAGCCAGGAGGTCAGTGTCACTGGATTAAGTTAAATAACTGCTGCAAAGAAGGTAGGAGCAAACTCTTTAGTAGAAAGAATAGGTTTAGAGGGGTATAACAGCAAGCAACCCAACAAACACAGCAGGGCCTACTGTACAGGTTCTTAGATCTGCATTTATAAAAGGAAAGACAACTTTTGAGGGGTCAACAATTACTTTAATCAAGCACATATATCATTCACTTAGTTCAAGGGGAAAAGTCAGCCCCTTGAACTTCAAAGAAAATACAGACAGAGAAACAAAGATCAAACCACAGAGAGGGCTTCCAACTGTCTGACAGATCAACAGACAGATAACTGTCTGACCATACATCCATAGTTGCCAGAGAGAGAAGCACCAACATCTGGATTTTCAAAGCCAGGGGCCTCCTTAGTGGCTGCCCAGAGTCTCATGTGGCCAAGCAAACACTTCCAATGAGTAAGCTCCAAAGTAAAACCTCACCTCAGAGTATTTATATACTTTCCAGAGCCAGAGGGCATCACAACCCTTGAGAACCAATGCCTCATTAGAAATTAACAAAAGGTGTGGGCCTTCCTAGGAAACAAATCTCCCCTAATCAAACTTCCCTTAAGGGGCAGGACCATTAATGGGTGGGGAAGATCTTTAATTTCATTAGCATTACAAGGGGAGGAGTAGATAATCAGTTGACAAACATGTATTAAGTGCTTACTACATGCCAGGCATTATACTAAATATTGGGGATGCAGAAAGAGTCAAAAGACCCTACCCTAAAGGAGCTTACAGTCTAATAGGGGAGACAACAATCAAGCAGATATATACAATGTAAACTTTATTCAAAATAAATAGGACATAATTAATAGAGGAAGGCACTAGAATCAAAAAATGTTAGGAAAAGCTTCAGGGAAAAGGTACGATTTTAAAGGTACAACTTAAAGCCAGGGAGGTCAGTACTCTAAGTGGAGGAGGGAGTGCATGACACATGGGGGGACAGCCAGAGAAAATGACCAGAGCTGAGAGATGGAGAGTGTATTCATGGAACAGCCAGGAGGCCAGTGTCACTGGATTGAAGAGTATTTGTCAGGGAGTAAAGATTAAGAAGACTGGAAAAGTATGTGAGGAATGATTAAAACTTTTGTTTCTACAGAAATTATGTAATACATTGTTGGGATTGGAAGTTCAATTCCGTGTGGACGGTCTCGGGCGGGTAAAAGTGGGACTTCTAAATCTTAGAGTCTTAGGAGGCCCTCCATGAACAGCGGGGATTCGAGAAGGTCAGACTGAGCTAGCTCGGCTAGCTCGGGTATTTCCGCCTCTCCCCGGGAGATACGTGATGGGTGGAGTCTCCCTGCCCTCGAGATTGTCCCGGATTGGAGCACACCTAGTTACCTAACAGCACGGTATTGAGATGCAAACTGTGTGGCTGAAGGTTAAGTAGGATTGAGGAAGCCTGAAAGCTCTCTTAGCATGTAAGGAGCCAAGAGGACAGTAGGCTCCGTTTTCTTCTTTCCTCTCTTCCCTCCCCCTCTCTCCCCGCTTGTACTTCTACTTCCAATCCCTTAAGCTTAGCCTCCTTAGGAAATCTCCCCCTCTTCCTCCTAAGGAAGACCCCCCTGCACTTGTAACCCAGACCCTGAAATAAAGCTCAACCCTTGTTCGACTCTGGAACGTCCTTTCTCTCATATGTGCATCCGGTTTTGGCCAACCGAAGACCTCGGAGGTGAGGTAAGAAAGACTCGGGTAGCCCACACAGGCCTCTAGGCCTGGCAATACATGACTTATGAAATCTAGGGAACCATACATACTAGAACGTCTTTTGACTTGCAGCAAATGCAGAAAAATGAATTGATTGTGAGGAAAGCAGGGTATGTGTGTGTGGGAGGGGGGGTGTTGACTAAATATTTTCACTCATCAGTATACTCCTGTGTTATGTCTCCCACAGAAGATAATGGGCAAAGCAGGGTCCAACTGGTTTTATCTTGTTTTGAGGTTCGATGTTAGTAAGTAGAGTAAAAGTTAAGTCTTGCTTGGGATACTCATGCATAATAAGCTCGTGAATATTAACTTCTGGTGGGGAGAAACTAAAGGCTCATTTTAATGGTCATACAACGCATGTAGTAGAAGAGGGAACATATCAAGGGGAACTGTGTAATGGGCATATCAGAAAGTCTTACACCCTGTATTTCCCAGCCAATGGGAGACAGGAAGGGAGCTTCACAGTTGGGTATAGGTTTTTGTTTCTATAGGGTGTGTCTATTTTACGAGACACCCATCACTGCAGTCATAATAAACTTATCTTTTATCTTTACCCAACCTGAAAGCCTGAATGAGTTATTTCTCACAAGTAGGAAGAATCTAGGTTACGAAGAACGTTGAAAGGCAAACGGGATTTTGTATAAGATCCTGGCAGCAATAGGAAGCCACTGGAGATTATTGGATAGGGGAGTGACAGGGTCAGATCTGTATTTTAAGAAGATCACTTTGGTAACTGAATGGAGGATAGATAGAATAAGAGAGAGACTTGAGGCAGGCAAATATACCAGCAGCCTATTGCATTAGTCCAGGCTTGAGATGATGAGGGCCTGCACTAGAGTGGTGGCAGTATCAGAAGACAGAAGGGGGCATATCTGAGAAATGTTACAAAAGTGAAATTGACAATCCCTGGGAACAGCTTAGATACTGGGGACAAGAGATAGTGTGGAATCCAGGATGACTCCTAGGTTGTGATCTTGATGGACTAGGAGGACGGCGTTCTACAGTAAAAGGAAAGGTAGGAGGGGGAGAGAATTTAGGGAGAAAAATAATGAGCTTTGTTTTGGACACGTTTAGTTTAAGATGTCTACTGGACAACTAGTGCCAGATGTCTGAAAGGCAGTTGCAGATGAGAAACTGGAGGTCAGCAAAGAAGTTGGCACAGGAAAGGTAGATCTGAGAATCATCAGCACAGAGATGGTAATTAAATCCATGGGAGCTGATGAGATCATCAAGTGCAGTGATGTAGAAGGAGAACAGAAAAGGCGCCAGGACAGAACCCTGAGGAACACCTGAGGTTACAAGGCTGGATAATCACTATACTGTAGTTCTTTCCTCCCTACTGCATTAAGTATCCAAATTTCAAATTAGAGAAGAGAAAGCCTATTTTGCTGACGACTGAATCTTCCTGGCTATCAACAGAAATTCCTAAATTCCTGTGGCCTTGACATTAGGGACTATGATAGATGTGTTAATGCGTTGTTCTCCAGACCACGGTCTGACTGCTCTTAATAGTGACCAGATGAATATTTCTGTTGACTTCATTGATGTAGTATTTTTTCCCTTGGATGTCTCTTTCCTGATCCCTGTCATACTTGGGGAAATAAGGAGAAGACTATCTAGAAAAAACTAACCTTCAGGTGGGACAAAAAGTATATCATGAGTGGAAAACTGCCCAAGAACAGGCTGCAAACTTTTTTGTAGGCACAAATTGTGCATATAGCTGACATAGTAAATGAGCAGATATAGATGTGACCATCTTTACTATATCAGATGTCTGGATATGGCCTCCAGAAAAATCTTATGGAAGAGTACTCATTGGATGACACATTTTACTTGTTTGGACCCAGTCCCCAGGCAGCATGTTGTAAAAATTCAACACAGAAGAAGAGAAAGAGAAAAACAAATAGTGAAGAGACGTCCAACCTTCTGGATTTCCAGGTGAGTCCATTTTATGACATGATTGTAATGCTGCTTAAATGTAACTTGTCACATTGAATTTCCCTGAATCACGACCCTTGAAGTGGGTAGAGGTCAGACTGCATTTTTTTGGTTTGGGGTGTCCTTGCCAAATCTTATATAGATTATCAGGAAGAGAAAGCAGCATAATTCCTGTTTTTCTAAACCACATATTAATGACCTTTGTGATAGCCTTGTGGTTGAACAGCTAACATTAGGCCATCTGTCGTCTTCTTGGGTGTGGCTACTCTATCGCATATTTAGTCCCTTGTCTTATTCTTTCGACCTAAAGAAATCGGATTTAAGAAACAACATGACAGCCTTTGACTAGTATAATGCCATCCCACCTCACTTCTGTATGGAATCCCTCTCTTCAAGGCTTTGACCACCTTTCTGTATACTCTTAATTCTTAAAGTCCTCCTCCCCAAATCATCTTGTATTTAACTACTTGGTATTTATTTGAATTTATTCTCTTCATAGTTATTGTTTATATACTTCTGTATGTCCTTATTGTCTCCCTCAATAGAATACAAGCTGCTTGTGAGAAGGGATTGTCTTGTTCTTTTTACTCATATCCCCAGAACTTAACATAATACCGGACACATTGCCAGTGATTAATAAATGCTTGTTGACAATTTCTGTGTTCACTTCAAAATTTATATCACCATATCATGATAACAAAAGAACCAGAAACAAAGTAGGCACCCATCAATTGGGCAATGGCTAAACAAAGATGTTAATTTTTAAAATGTATTAAAAATAAATGCTTGTTCATTGATTACAGAATTAGGAGCACCCAGAGCCCAAATAATTAAAGTAATCTTCATTAAGTATGCCAGCCCATGTGCTATGCATGCCTATGATAATAATAGCAATAATAATCCTATCTGTCTCTTAACTAGTATTTGAAAATGTGCTTTACATATGTGATCCTCGCAACAATTTTTTGAGGTTGGCACTAAATGCCATTTTTTTGTGAGGAGACAGAAAAGAAAACTCGAAAATAAACATTAAAGGGTTAGGATTGATGCAGATATGGGGGAGAATGGACTTTATTTTACTCTAGTGATAGAGAAGGAGGGCAACAGAGATAGGTACCACCATTCCATAGCATTTACCAGTTGTTCTCAAACGGGCTTCTTGTAGGTCTCTTAGTACAATCCGTTCCTCTTCCACTCACTGTGAGTTTGTCATCCTATATTACCTTATAAAAAAGGCAAAATAATCTCAAACTGGTACATGAATAAATATAAATAGATGCCTAAGTCCATACAAATTAACTCAGACAACCTCGTTTCTTCCAGGACTTACTTCTGTTTTAGTGGCTTTGGCTTTGATGAGGCTCAGCCCTGTGGTCTCCTGTTCTAGCAGGAGATGCCCCTGATAGGTGGCTTTATGAGGGCCTTGTAGGTGTGTGTGTGTGTGTGTGTGTGTGTGTGTGTGTGTGTGTGTGTGTGTGTGTGTCCAGAACCAAGGCAAAACAATTGTGTTCGAGAATTTTCATGAATCTTTCTCTGACAGTGGTCCAAACATACGAAGTGGAAGCACTATGAGATGTGCCTACCTGCTAGAGAATGCCATCTTCTTGTTTTGTAGGGTAAAAGTCATAGGTCCTGTATTTGTTTCCCAGAGAAACTCTGGTGCTCTGCTCTGTGTCTTCAAATGGAGAGCTGGCAAAGTTGAATTCATTTATAACTAGCAAAATGTATAACTCAAGCATGAAGCAAAACTAAAATTAATGTCTAGTTTTTCAGTTGTGTTGAACTCTTTGTGACCCCATTTGGGGTTTTCTTGACAAAGATACTGGAGTGATTTGCCATTTTCTTCTCCAGCTCATTTTAAAGATGAGGAAACTGAGGCAGAGTTAAGTGACTTGCCCAGGGTCACACAGCTATTAAGTGTCTGAGTCCAGATTTGAACTCAGGAAGATGTGTCTTCCTGACTCCAAGCCTAGCGCTCAATCCACTGTACCACCTACATGCCTGAGTGTCTAGTTTTAGCACCATGCAAATTGAAGTGTGGCATATTCATTTTGCTTTCTATGGCAAAGATGCATATGTGTGTATTTGCCATTAAAATTAATTAATAAACTAAAATGGATACCTTGGAGCTGCTCTTTAACCTATTTATTAAGTACAAGTTTAGCCCTATGTGGAAGCAGAATAGATAAGAAATTGAGACGTATCTTGGTATAGGATAACAGGATCACTGAGCTGGAGCCAGAAAGGACCTTAGAGATGATCTCGTGTCCAAACTTCTCTTTAACAGATGACAAAACTGAGACCTGGAGAACTGAAGTGATTTCCCCAAGCTCATCCAGGTAATAAAAGGCAAAACCAAGATTCTAATTTGGGCCCTGTGACTTCACCTCCTCAGCAGAGAGAATGCTAGACTTGGAGTCAAAAAGGACATGGATTTAAATCTGGCTCTCATATTTATTTGATGTTGGGAAAGTTGCTTAACTTCGCTCCAGAGCACTGGTTTCTTCCTCTAATAATGGAGATAATAATATTTGTACTAGCTACCTCCCAGGGTTGTTTTGAGGAAAGTGTTCTGTAAATCCTAATGTGTTCCTCAAACAGCTTACATTCTAATGAGGGAAATTGTATACTATGTATATATGTATATATATATATATACACATACATATATATGAAATAAATACAAAGTGGATGGGGGTGGGACGGGCTGGAGATGGACACTAAAATAGCAGTCTGGGGCTGCACCTGGAGTCAGAATACCCACTATCTGTGTGACTTTGGACAAATCACTTACCCTCTCTGAGCTTCAGTTTCCTTATCTGTAAAATAGGAAGTTTGACCTAGGTCTCTAAGTTCTCTTCCCTAAATTAATGAACTTATGAAACTAATAACAGGGGGAATCAGGGAAGACCACTGTTGAGAAGCAAATACATAAGCTTAAAGATAAATGGTAATCCTTAGAGGTAGAAAGCTTTTTTCTTCATATATGGGGCACAACATTTGAGTAAAAAGCAACAGAGGCACAGAAGGCATAGGAAAATACAGCACACCTCAAGGATGAAAACAGGAAAGAGATAAGGAATTTGGGAACAGGGTCACAAGCCCAACATAAAGTCACAATATAACAAAGGTTATCCAGACTTCAGCTATCCAGTCATCTATCAGCCCTATTCCTCTGCCAAAAGCTAAGCAGCTAATACACCCTTGGCTTATATTAATCAAAATATTATTCTTCAGAAGGTGGAAGAAACAACCAGAGAACTTGCTATTCTGGATCTGATTATCAAGCACAAAGACAAAGTGTTTGCTGAAGTAGAAATGATAGGAACCTTTAGAGCAAGTAACCACTCCTTAGAATCGTGATGAGGAGATGAAAGTTGGACAGTCTGACTCACACCAGTATAAATGGGAGACTGGCCAATTAAGGCTCAGCCCTGGGTTCATGGGCTGGTGATCCACATGGATGTTTGATAAAGCTGCTTCTAGAAGTGAAGCATAACTTGGAATGGAAGAGTCCAGCTCTCCCCTCTCAGAGCATGCTCAGTCTGCTCTTTCTAGTGGCACCCATGTAGATACTTGAAGGCGTTGCTTCCAGAATAGCAGAAGAGAGATCCTTGACCTTCACTTCAGTGGAGCAAGCATAATTATTTTTTAACTGCTCCTTGTAAACTTGTAAACAACTATTAAGTGTCTGAGGGCAGATTTGAACTCAGGTCTTCCTGATTCCAGGCCAGGGTCTCTATCCCTGGAGCCATCAAGTTGCCCTCTTGGTAGTATTACACTGGATTGAAAATGTTATTCTAAAGGATTCTGAGAGGGATGGGAACTATAAACTAGAGAGGGTAAGTAACAGCAATGGCAGTCCCCAGAGAAAGATGGAATTATGAAAAATTAACCCTCTAAATTACCCTTGATCTCTTAATTGACTTTTTTCAATTCTCATTCTCCTTGCCCTCTCTATTGCCTTTGACACTATTATCACCCTCTTCTCTTTGATAATCTCTTCTCTCTTTTCAGGGATATCACTCTCTCCTGGCTCTAGCCCCTATGAGACCACTCCTCCTCTGTTTCCTCTGCTGGATCCTCATTTGGGTCACTCCCTCTAACCATAGGTGTCCCACAGAGCTCTGTCCTGGGCCCTCTTCTCTTCTCCCTCTAGACTATTTCACTTAGTGATCTCAACAGCCCCCATGGATTTAATTACCATCTCTCTGCCAACAACTCTTGAATATACATATCCTGCCCTAATTTCTTTGCTGACCTCTAAACACATCTCCAATTGTCTTTCAGACATTTTGAACTGGATATTTAGTAGATATGTTAAATTCAACATGTCCAAGAAAACCCTCATTATCTTTTCCCCTAAACCCTCCCCCCTTCAACTTCCTTATTTCTGTTGAGGGCATCACCATCCTCCCAGTCCCTCAGGAGGACTGGACTCCTCACACTCTCACTGCTCCACCCCCCTATTCAATCTGTTGTCAAGACCTATGGATTTCATCATTGCAACATCTCTCAAATATGCCCCCTTTCTTCCTCTAATACACAATCCTGGTATAGGCTTGGATTATTGCAATAGCTTGCTGTGGGCCTGCCTGCCTCAGGTCTCTCCCTACTTTGATCCATCCATTATTCAGCGGGCAAAGTGATTTTTTTCTTGAAGTACAGGTCTAACTATACCCCCAAAGAGCCTCCAGGATCAAATAAAGAAACTCCTCAGTTTAGAATTCAAGGCTCTTCATAAACTAGTGCCTTCCCCTGCTCACTTACAGTCTTCTTAAACCTTGCTCATACTCTTCTATTCAGTGATGCTGACCTCCTTCCTGTTCCATGAATAAGACACTCCATCTCTCAGCTCCAGGCTTTTTTTCTGGCTATTCCCCAAGCCTGGAATTCTCTTCCTTCTGATCTTTGCCTACTGACTTCTCTGGCTTCCTTTAAATCCTAACTAAAATCCCACCTACAGTTAACATTTTCCAACCCCTCTCAATTCTAGTGCCTTTCCTTTTTTTAATTTCCTATTTGTCCTATACATAGCTTGCTTGTACATATCTGTTTGCTTACTGTCTTCCTCATCAGATTGTGATTTCCTCGAAGGAAAAGATTGTCTTTTGTCTCTTTTAATACCCCTACCTCTTAGCCCCTAGGATTTTAATGAATGTTTGTTGACCAATTGACTTTTGTTACTTTTGGTGGAGTTGGGAATTGGTTTCGTCATTCTGGAAAGTAATTTGGAACCATATCCAAAAGCTACTAAACTGTGCCTGCCCTTTGACTCAGCAAGGCCATTACAAGGCCTATACACCCAAATAGTTTGAAGAAAGAGGGAAAGGACTCATATGTACAAAAATGTTCACAATCTTACTTTGGGTGGTGGCAAAGAACTGGAAACTACAGGGACACTCACCAACTAGGGAGATGGCAATACAAATTATGATAATGGAATACTAACGTGCCATAAAAATTATGTAATGGATATTTCAGAGAAACTTAAATAGACATGTAGGAACTGATGCAGAGTCAAATGAGAAGAACTAGGAAAACAGGATTATAAAAAGTCATCTTTATGCATGATGAACTCAAGGCACAAAATGAGATATACTTTTGGATACAGCCAATGAGAGCATTTGTTTTGGTTTGTCTATGTATAGACAACATATTTGCTACAAGGATTTTGTTTTTCTTTTCTTTTTTTACAATGGGGGAGGTAAAGTATGAGGGAGAAAAAATAAATTGCTTGTTAATTGAAATTTTTTTAATTGAAAAAACACAAATAGTTCTAATGCAGAATGTGATAATGGTATAACAAAGGCAAAAAGGGCAGTGAGAGCACAGTGGAGGGAGAAATAGAAGGATGGCAGCTCCAGTGAGGAGGGAAGGGGCTTCCTCAGTGATGGCCCTGGAAGCAGTGATTCCGATGTCTTGGGGGTAGAAGTAAACTCTTTTAGGTGACCCCAAAGGCTAAGCAGGGAGGCAAAGATTCTAAGTGGTGATGGCAGTAGTAGAGACTTCAGTGGTGGTGAGCACTAGCTCCTAATAAAGAATTTTTAACAACACAGAGAGGTATTCAGTTATACAATATACAAGTTATAAAGTTGAATGGTTGTGACTATGCCTGTATATACAAATTATCACTGTATTTAAGTTTATGACACATTACCTTCTCCTTCCCACATACCACCAAATAAATTCCCCATCAAAAACATGGGAGTTTTAAGTTTATTGGGTGATCAATATAGACTTTTAAAAATAGAATATTTTGTAAGGGTGACATGAAGTTCTTCCATTAGGAAGCTAAGAAGCTAATATTACTATTTTTGTCTTATAGATAGAAAAAAATAAAGGGAGAGAAGTAAACTGGTTTATCAAAGGCCTTGTTTGCATAAGGGCAAAGGAGAAATTAGGCCCCAAGAGGACTGATTCCCAACAGAAAATTCTGTCCCAGGTTTTGCCCTTTTCTTGTGCTATTAACAGTTTGCATAATTATTGGATATTTAAAGACATTTTTACTAGTAAAAAGAGCTTATATTTTGTACTAATGAAAGCTGGTATTTGATGACTCTTTTACTTTTTAAAAATTTATTTTTTTCCAGTTAACAAGCATTTATTTTTACTCCCCCTACTTCACTCCTAACTAAATAACAATAATGACAAAAGAAAATAAAACTTCCTACAAACATGCATAGTCAATCAAAGTAAATTTTGTTATTGGCCATGTCCAAAAATATACGTTGCCTTCAGCATTTTAAATCCATCACTTCTCTGTCTGGAATTGTTTCATAATCACATCAATCAGAGTTGCAAACAGGTCTTTCAAAGTTGATACAATGTTATCATTACATAAATTAATCTACTGGTTCTGCTCACTTCACTCTGTATCAGTTTACAGAGATCTTCCCAGTTTCTTCAGAAATTGTCATTTCTTATAGTATAATAATATTCCAACCTACTGCTTTTATTTACTTAATAAATAAATAATAAAGGATTTTCCAAGCCTTTCCACAAGATTTTCAGCTCAATATGGCACTACCTCCTTGATCCCATCTATAAGAATTGAGTGTGTTTTTCTCTCTGTGTGTCACCCCCCCTCCCCTTTTTGGATTCCCACAAGCTGACTCATACATACCTTTCTAGCTTTATCTCACACTACTTCCCCTCACACACGACCCTCCCATCAAGCTGGATTGCTTGCAATCCTCTGAAAGTGCCTCATGCTCTCATACTTCCTGCTTTTGCTCATGTTGTTGCCTGAGCTTGGAATACGCATGTTACTCCACATCTGGGCATCTGCCTGTATGCATTTTATTTATCTGTGTGCATAAATGTATCTCCTCCTAGAACCTTCTTGTAGGAAGTTACTCCATTAGGAGGCAGCTAAGTAGTACAGTGAATCAAATACTGAACTTAGAGTCAGGAAGACCTGAATTCAAATCTGCTCTCAGATACTTAATAGCTGTATAACTGAGGGCATCCCTTAAGCTCCCTCAGCCTCAGCTGGGGATAATTAACAGCAGCTAACTCCCAGTATTGTTTGAATAAAACAAGATAATAATTGTAAAGTGTTCTGCAAACCTTAAGGTGCTATACAAATGCCAGCTGTTATTGCCTTATTTATTTTTGTAGCTCACCCTAGCTCTAGAACAGTATATTACAAATAGTAGGTACTTAATACACTTGTCTTGAATGACTAAATGAAAGAGTGAATGAATTTCTTATGTCCCTATAGGTAGAAGGGTCACATGAGACATTGCCCCTTTCAGATTTGGACATTTTTATTTGTGGAAAGGGGCAAAGACACAGATTATTATGACAGAACCTCTGAGAAAGCAGTCTTTAGAGAAAAAAGTACATGCTGTATAGGCCCAGGGTAGAGCCCACTCACTACCATACCCATACTACAGTTAAAATCAATATGTGATCTTTTCCATTGCTGGGGCTCTTCATGTCAAAAATAACAATTCCCAAAGCATTATTTCTGAGGGTGAAACAGAAAACAAAAAAACCCTGCAGCTTTTTTACTACAGTTTAGTTAAACCAGCCCATCTCACAGCAACAAACATCAAAGCTAGGTATGTTATTATCACCAGTTTAAGAGAAAGAGACAGAGATAGAGAGACATGGAGAGACAAAGACAGAGACAAAACCATAGAGGCACAAACAGTAACAAAAAGACAGAGACAGACATATACATACATACATATTTTATATAGAGAGACAGACAGAAGGAGGGAGAGAGAGAGAGAAAGAGAGTGAGAGAGAGCGCATGGGGATCATGACTAGAGAAGGCAGGTACTTTGTATTCTAGAAACTTCTTGGACTTAAGCAGGAGGAAAGTTGTTGTACACAGCACAGTTTTTGAAAGTAAAGCATAATTTGGTCTGGGGATTACTTTGAAGTCTTGAAAGACTCTCAGAGATTTACTTGAGCTCAAGAAGTACGTCCAGAAGGGCAATAAGAATCATCCAGCAACAAATGTTTCATTGACCCATCTGCTGCCAACAGCTGCCTTGGATTACTGAATGGGGGCTTGCTCGGCATGTCAGATCATAGTCAAGCTGGACCCCACCCCTCACCCTCTGTTACTGGCTCCAGATTCAGAGCTCCTTCTCCAAGATAAAACTCTCCACACACTAAGGCAAGGAGCTGGCCCACACTCATGCCATCATTCTAAGTCAGATTTCTAGTTGTCTGACTCATTTTCATTGCACTATCACGTCCATAGTGACAGTTCAATTTGACAAATATGTATTAAGATACTGGGGATAGAGAGACAAAACATGGAAATAGTCTCTGCCCTCAAACAGCTTCCATTCTACTAAGGGTTGATGGGGTGGATGCCACTACTCTATGGGGAGGAAGGTTCTGGGGGTTGTTCGGAGCTCATCAAGCTCCTGCTTAGGACTAGGGTAGGAAAAGGAATGAAGACATGAGACAAAGCTTGTAAAGTGTTTTGCAAACCTAAAGCACTATATGAATGCTATTGCTATCAGTACGACTGCTCTTATTATTACATGAAAGAATTTTGCCTTCTGTTAGATACCAGGGGGTCCATTCCAGGGGAGGAGAGGGAGATAAGCCACCTTCATAGGTCCAGATCCTAGTCACAGGGAGAATGCTGCTGATTCTTGACCTGGCCCTTTTCTATCATTAATTAAAAAATTCCCCTCCCCCAATAATTTTAAAATAGGATTCTGAGGGGCAGGATCCCTTTCTTTTCCCTAGTTCATTTTTTTTGTCAGCTGACATAGCACAGTGACTCAGTGAGACCTTTATGGTTCAGGGGATATAACCTTGACAACTTGAATGGAGGCTGACAAGCTTCAGAATTAACTTGCCAGTGAGGGGGAAATTATTTTAAAATCCTTTTAATTCTAGCCTTCTGCAGCCCAAATAAAAAGCAACATGCAGGATGAACAAGGGAGATGGAAGTTTCAAACGTGATTTTCAAAATAGCTAGCTTCCTTCCCACTCAAGAAGGATAGCAAACAAGGTTCTTGTTGGTAAAGACCCAAACCCATTTACAAAGTTCCTTCTTTCTATGCTTCTGATGGAGGAATGGTCATGTTTATAAGCTAGGGAGGCCACCTCTGTAACACTGAGACCATGAATGCCTGATTAATTTAGACACTGGCAACAGGGGATGTTCTTTGGGGGAGCATAGCTGTTGCTATACAGGGCATTCACCTCAAAAGATTAAGCATATATACCTCAGTCATTCTACAAAATAAAAATTTATTCAGATCACCATATTTGTTAAAAATATTAATACATTAATATTCCTTTTAGGCAATACATTAACTCTGGGGACATAAAATAAAAAAAGCAACAGAATTTACTCTCAAGGGGCTAATATCATTCAGTACACATACAAGCACATGTAAATGATATATAATACAGATATAAGTACAGGATGATTGGGAGGGGAGAAAGGCAGTTACTAGGAAACTCTTGTTATTGATATACAAGGCACCGAGCTATGCTCCAGAGATACAAAGATAAAATTGAAATGGGCCCCAGAACTGAAAGACTGTGGACTGAATTTCTTCAGGTTAGAGCTCCAGGAAATTTGAATTTGAATTAGCAATGGAGAAATCTGATAGAGCAGAAAAATGCCACAAGGAAGAAATACAGTGTTGTATTGGCTAGGGAGCTAGCCTTAGGGTCCGGAGGACCTGGATTCAAGCTCCACCTCTGATATATTGGCTGGATGACCCTGGCTAAGTCATAGCCTCTCAGTGCTCAAGGTAACTAAATCTATCAATTCCAGAGAAGGTATTGATCTGCACTGGAAGAGGAAATTCCCTCATTAGGATTCTCAACACCAATGAAATCACATATACGTTATAAAAGAAAAGAAGGAAGGTAGGAAAGGAGAGGAAGAAGGAAAGAAAAAAGAGAGAAAGAGGGAAGGGAAAGGAGGGAGATGGGAAAGTAGGAAGGAATGGAAGGAGAAAGAAAGGAAGGAAGGAAAGAAAGAAAAAGAAGGGAGGAAAGGAAGAAAGAGGGGAAAAGGAAGGAAAGAAGGGAGGAAGAACTAGATTATGGGTCAAGAGACTTGGATTCTAATTCCAGTTCTACCAGTAATCTTCAACTCTGAGTAAGTCACTTCCCTTCTCTGGGCCTCAGTCACGTCATCTAAAAAATGAGGGAATCAAGGGTTCTTAGATTTCAGAGGATCTGTGAATTTGGATGGGAAAAAACAAAACAATCCATATATCTTTGTTTCAAAATGATTGGTTTCCTTTGTCATCCAAGACACAAAAAAGGGCAAAGAACCTCCCAATGATCTACACGGTATTTTTCAGTTCTAGCTTCCTATGTTGTTATGATTCTAAATCCTCTATTGCTTTTAGAGTTCATCTGTTGAGGCCTGTTTCACAGGATCATATTTCTAGATCTGGAATGGACCACAGAGGCAATGAATGATGATGTGGCTGGCTGGCTGGCTGGCTGGCTGACTGGATAGATGGATGGGATGGCTGGATGGCTGGATGGATGGATGGATGGATGGATGGATGGATGGATGGATGAAATATTTATTAAGCACTTTTTTATGCTAAGCATTGTGCTAAATTCTGGGGATACAAATACAAAAAGTAAGATGGTCCCTGCTCTTGAGAACTTACATTTAATGGGGAAACAACACACATTGGGGAGTGGTGGCAAAGGAGGGGTGGCAAAGGAGGTGGTCTAAAAAATTATAGTGATGGTGAGTGGGGCCCTGACATACCTCATCCAGGAATAATGGTGGAGCTGACAAATCCCCTCATTTTATAGATAAGGAAACTGAGGTCCCAGGAGAGTAAATGATTTGTGCCTGAGGTCACAAACATTTTTCAGCAAGAGAAAAGAAAGCCAGATTCTTTCTTGATGTTCAGCAGGAGAAATGAGAATTGCCAATACTACAGGTAAAATTTCTTCTTTGGAAAAAGGAGAATAAGATACTATAAGAAACCAGGAATGAAAATGGATAACAGGAATGCTATAAACAGGAAATGTTAATAACTTGATTGTGGTAGGGTTTAAACAATATTCACTGCATTCAAATTATTTTTGGTTATAGATTTTGAAAAAGTAATATGTGAATTCAACAGAAATCTTGATCTGGAAGAATCTTTCAGAGGTCATGAATCCTAACCTCTTGCTTCCAAGTAGGGTTAGGTCATTCTCAAGCAGATGGTCATTAAAAAAATGCCCTAAACTCTTTTCATTTGATTTAAACCATCCCTAGACAATGAGCCCTGTAATAGACAGCCCTGCTGAGACTAAAACAGCTAAAATAAAATGCTAAAATAAGCTCAAAGGGCTGAGAGGGTTTTATTTGTGCAAAAGAGGTAGCGTTGCCTAGTAACCTACATGCTGAACCACATAGAGGCCCTTGAGTTTCACCAGTCTTGCTGGGTGGCCTTCAACAAGTCAGTTAACCTCTCTGAGTCCTGATTGCCTAATCTGAGAGATGGGCTTATGTTTACTTGCTGAGCTCAACCGAGCTGCTAGAAAGATTAGTTAATATTTATAAAGGGCTTTGAAGAGGTGGAAAGGTGATAAATGAGAAATGTTGATTCCTAGCTGACTTCATTCATTAAAGTTCATCTCAGCATTGAGGGTGTGTTTGCTAGATATCATGAAGATTTCAGAGGCTTGGAGGACTTAGGGGATTAGGTGGAGCATAGAATTAATTTCTTGACATAAAAAAGCAAGAGAGGAGGAGACAAACAGACTTTTATTTTTTTCTGGCTTAAAAAAAAAAGTAAAGAAAGTGGTGTCTGATAATCCAAGGAGAGACTGAGAAAGAGAAACAAGGAAATAGCAGCTGGCAGAAGGAAATGCTGAATGTGTTTCCATTTTTACAGGTGCCGACAGCAAAATCCCTTATTGACGCAAAAATTATCTCTAAGGTAATGATCTCAAAGCAGAATATATATACCACCGCACAAAATAGCAGCAATCAACAGAAATTAAATCCACCGGGGTACACTGCTCAAAACGTCTACTCCACATTAAGGTAGAAGGAAAGAAATTCTGGAAAGGAAGAGACTGGATTTGGAGGGAGGAATGGGGCAGGGGTTGAACTGAACATTCTAAAATAATGGTGTGAATAGAAAAATATTAACCACGTCAAGAACTATCAGGAAAGTTTGTGGGACTGGTAAAGGAACTATAGGAGAAATTTTGAACTGAGAAGCCTTTTCTTTATTCTGATTCACAGAAAACTTGACAGCAAAGTCAAAAAATGATCCCATTTCTCACCTACCCTAGAAAAAAAAATTTTTTTTAATGGACATTATCTTAGATTTCCACTCTGATGCCACATGGATTTGGAGTCAGGAAGATGAGTTAAAATCCTGACTCTTAAGCTGCCTAGCTATGTCACCCTGGACCAATTACCTCACTATTCTTATTCTCAGTTTCCTCATTTGCAAAATAAGCATTATAATAGCGCCTTCATTATAGGGTCATTGTGAGGCTATCTATCTCTCATCATCATCATCATCTGAAGGGGAGGTGATGCTAAGTGCTCCAAAGGTGTGCCACTAGAATGTTAGGGCTGTCAGTTTCTACCATATTAGAAGGCCTTAGAGTATGGTCTTGGCAATAGACTGTGTCTGATCTCCAAGAATCAGTTTGGCTGAAGTATAGAGAGGTACACTAACATTAAGCTGGCCAGTGGTGATTTCCCAGTACCTAGCACATAGTGGGTGCTTAATATGACTAAGGATCACATAATTTTTAGACATCTATAAAAACTATTTTGAAACACCTGGTGAGTCCTCCATCTGGGTGCCTTTATAAACACTGGTCAGAATTTATACAACTAAACATTGTAAATCCAAACAACTTTGAAAGACTTAAGAACCCTGAACAATGAACTGACCAATTACAATTTCAGAAGATGATGAAACATGCTTCCTATCTCTTGATGGAGACGTGAAGGACTCAGGGTACAGAGGAAGACATTTTTTGTATGTGATCAATGCAGGAATTTGTTTTGTTTGACTATGCTTATTGGTTACAAAGATTTTGTTTCTTTTTTTATTTGGGACTGGAGAGGAGATAGGAGGAAGAGAAATGGATTTTAATCACTGAAAAAGAATTAAAACAAAACAAGCCAAAAAAAAATACTAATTAGTCAGCCTGGCATGTCTTTGAGGAAAGTCCTTCTAAGTGGAAGGTGAAGGCAGATCTTCATCTATTTGGAAGGATTTCAATTAAAAGCAAAGAAGGGCTTGGAGATGTGAGGAATCAATTCTCTTGGGGGCTCTTCTGGATGCAGGAAAGTTTTTATTTGGCTTTAGGACTGAGTCCTTTGAGGGTAGAACTTTGGGATATACATCAATGAGTACTAACCCGTAGAATGATCATAAATTACTCTATCTCTGTGTGGTGCTAAAAAGAAGGACAAGGGAACAAGCATTATCAAGCACCTACTATGTACTAGATACTGTGTCACGTCCTTTAAAAATATTATCTCCTTTGAACTTCACAACAACTCTGGAAGATAGGAGCTATTATTATCCCTATTTTACTTATAAGGAAATTGAGGCAGACAAAATTAAGTAACTTTCCCAAGGTCACATTGTTGACAGAATATAAATCTGAGGTGGGAATTCAATTCAGATTTTCCTGATTCCAGGCCTAGAGTACTATATACTGCCTTACCTAGCTGCCTTGAAGAAGATATACTTCCAACTTTCAGCTGGGTCTTGCTTTGGCAACTCCATGTGCTATGACCTGTGGCCTGAATTGATGTAAAATTTTAAGGAAGAAAATATGAAAAATAAGTACCAAAACAATTGAGAAAACGGAAGTTAGGCTTTAAGGTTAGGGGAAAAAAACACTGCAAAATCATAAAAAGATGATTTTTCAAAAGCTCTGGCATGGAGGAATGTCACTTCTGGCACTGGGATGATGACATATATTAATAATTAATAATGGGATATATTAATACTGGACCAAAAGTGGAGCAACAGTCTCAGTTTCTAATGTGGTGCTAGTAAATAAGAACACACCAAAGCCCAAGCATCTTCAGTCTTGTCCTTTTCTTCCCTTGTAATTATAAGATGGCTTTAAATAATAAAACCTGCTTTTATCTGAATGACCTATGTGTGGTTATTACATTTTGGGTCCTGGTATTTTCCCAGAACTAGTGGGAGACAATGTGGAATGGAGAGTCCTCTTTTTCAGTTACTAGGGAAGTAACTGAGCTGGTCTCTACATAACAGTGACGGGGTTATTACTTCCCAGTTTATTACTTAGAAGATGTGATATATTTAGTACTGCAGGCAAAAATGGATTTGTTTGAATAACACTGGGTTTTACTTTAGCAGCATGAAATTGAAAAATCACTACTAAACCTCATAATTTAAAGGCCAAGTTTGTTTGCTGGTTCATATTCCCTCATCCTTTAAGTATGTGAATAACAATATTCATGGAGAGGGTCTATACTATATCTGTGGGCTTTGGTGTAGAGTCCTTTCATGTTTATTTCTATGTTTGTATAGAAGTTTTACTTGTTTTCTTCCATATTATACATCAACAGATCCCTGTTATCAGTAATATGCATACTCCTTCCAACAGCATAGAGATAATCTCAGACATCACCTTCTCATACTGTGTGATTCTTGACTATCTTCATCCATAAATTATTGACATTGTATTGACCTGCCATATTGGAAGACTTTCACCAGGTCTCTCCTCTCCTTTAAGCAAAAAAATTTTGGGTATCTACTCTAAATAAGTACATGTGTTTAATTATTAATGAATCATATACCTATACTAATAATTCTGCACATTCTAAATAGCCATTTAAAAGGAGGAAAGACAAAATCGTATTTTACTGTAGACTTAACAGGGAGTCACAAGAGCTTATTGAGTATGAGCTCAACATATACAGGTGATGGACCTTATTAGAGGAAAGCTTTTAAGGTTGAGTTTTGCTTTCCAAGTCAATTTTTTTTTTTAAATAATCAACAACCAATAAGCACGGTGCTATTTCGTGTTCTTCACACTTTTAAGTCAATGGTGTGTGTTTGTCCTTCGTTGCCAAAGAAGACCATGCCATCAGAGAAATAATGACAAGACTTGCACTTGACTTTGTTTTGAGTGAGGGAGGGCTGTGCAGGTCACCAGCCTCACTTCTCCTCCAGAGCCATCTGGATCCAGTGACCAGATATTCATCAGGATGACTGGAGATGACCCAGGATTGGGGTTAAGTGACTTGCCCAAGGTCACACAGCTAGTCAATGGTATATATACAAAGAAGTGGTCTGTAGTAAAATACAGTTTATGAAAGTTGCTTTCTTTGTTCCTTTCTCACATTTTAATCAATCCCTTTAATATTTATGCAGATTATTCTTATAATGATTTTATAGAATGAAAAAATAGGTACATGGGCTGATCACCTTTTTTTTTTGTAATTATATTATGCTTTTTAAAATAATCAGTAAGTACCTTGATCTCTTTCAGATATTTTGAAAATAGATCTCTCAATGCATTTAAAAATTCTTACTTTTTAGTTGTTACTTTCCTTAACCAAGTTTTGATTTTGCTAGTCTGAAGATATGCTCCTTCAAAAAGAATTTAGAAGTAAAATAGGATTAGGGTCGTTCTCTTCTTTCTATTATCTGTTAGTAGTATACTGTACAACCTAAACCTACCGTACAATGTAAACTTTTGAGGCAGTGGTGATGTGGTATATAGTCAGCCATCCTTGTTCAATAATTCTGATACACACTTACCCTACATTGTCTATATGGGTTTTCTAGTAGAAGTATTCTCTTTGCTCTGGGAAGTTGTGACAAAATAATCCATTATTCTCTATTTTTTTTAAAGCTTTGAGCCCCCAGTCACAGACCACTCTGGTAAAACACTTTAGTTATAATTCCTATGCTCCTGTTCTGTCTCTCTCCCTTTCTCGCTCTCTCTTTCTGTCTCTGTCTCTCTCCTTTTCTCTCTCCCTCCCCTTACACTTGGGTTGCTTCCTTCCAAGTATATTCTAAGTCAGTATATACCTAGACTACCAAATGCCTGCGGTTAATGTTTATTTTTTAAAAAAGTAAACATTTAAAACAAACGATTAACTTTTAAGAATAAGACTTTTTCCATGCCTCCAGAAAAAGGCTTCAGGATCCTGTGATGGAGTCTATGGGGAAAAGGGAAATATAGAATCACTACCTTAGAGTCTATAGTCTGGAGGGGTTTTAGTGATCCAGCACCTGTCGCCAAACAACTTATGTCTAATTGGCGCATTCAGCCTGTGTCTGGGTGTTCAACACCAGCTCATTATGATGGCTGTTTCTCCCAAAGTTTCTATTCTCTCAACTCCATGCCACTTACTAGGGCCTCCCCTTAATCCTGGTTGGCTCTTTTTTGAAGTGATTCAAACTGACTGTTCCACTCTCTTTTAAGGGCCACTTGGACATGTGACCAATCATTTCTTGATTAGTGACCAGTCTCCCTTTCTAATTCAGTCAAGAAGCTTGTTTGGGGGGGAGGAGCCAAGATGGCGGAGTAGAAAGATACACATATGCTAGCTCCAAACCCACAGCCCATAAAATATCTGTAAAGAAGAACTCCCAACAAATTCTGGAGCAGCAGAAGCCGCACAACAACGGAGCAGAGGAGATTCCTGTTCCAGAGAGACCTGAAAACCTGATGCGAAAAGTCCATTGAGCACCGGACCTGGAGCAGAGCCCAGCCCTGCCTTGGCCGCTCGGGCACCAAGAGGAGCAGATCCAAGCAGGCTTCAGGGATGGAATCTCCAGTGGCTGCACAGGTCCCTCCACCCATGGGCGCTAAAGGTTAGTGAGAGAGTCTTTTTGGCTGGCCAAAAGGGGAGCGGGGTGTCTCCATAACTCAGGCCCCCTCAGGAGGCAGCAGCATAGGTGGCCGTGGATGGGGGGGGGACTCCCAAAGCAGGTAAGAGCTCTCAGATCCATTATTGAAGGTCTCTGCATAAACCCCCTGAGGGAATTGAGCCCTGAGTGGTGGCCCTGCCCCCACCTGAGCACCTGAACTTAATCTCACACTGAGTAGCAGCCCTGCCCCTGCCCAAAGCCCTAAGCCTGGGAAGCAGCATTGGAATCTCAGACCCCAAGCACTGGCTGGGAGGATCTGGAGGCAAAGTGGGTGTGGAGATCTCACTCAGAAGTCAAATCACTGGCTGGGAAAATGCCCAGAAAAGGGAAAAAAAATAAGACTATAGAAGGTTACTTTCTTGGTGAACAGGTATTTCCTCCCTTCCTTTCTGATGAGGAAGAACAATGCTTACCATCAGGGAAAGACACAGAAATCAAGGATTCTGTATCCCAGCCCACTCAATGGGCTCAGGCCATGGAAGAGCTCAAAAAGCATTTTGAAAATCAAGTTAGAGAGGTAGAGGAAAAACTGGGAAGAGAAATGAGAGACATGCAAGCAAAGCATGAAAAACAAGTAAACACCCTGCTAAAGGAGACCCCCCAAAATGAAGAAATTAACACCTTGAAAAACAGGCTAACTCAATTGGCAAAAGAGGTTCAAAAAGCCAATGAGGAGAAGAATGCTTTCAAAAGCAGAATTAGCCAGATGGAAAAGGAGGTCCAAAAGCTCACTGAAGAAAATAGTTCTTTCAAAATTAGAATGGAACAGATCGAGGCTAATGACTTTATGAGAAACCAAGAAATCACAAAACAAAACCAAAACAATGAAAAAATGGAAGATAATGTGAAATATCTCATTGGAAAAACAACTGACCTGGAAAATAGATCCAGGAGAGACAATTTAAAAATTATGGGACTACCTGAAAGCCATGATCAGAAAAAGAGCCTAGACATCATCTTTCATGAAATTATCAAGGAAAACTGCCCTGAGATTCTAGAACCAGAGGGCAAGATAAGTATTCAAGGAATCCACAGATCACCGCCTGAAAGAGATCCAAAAAGAGAAACTCCTAGGAACATTGTGGCCAAATTCCAGAGTTCCCTGGTCAAGGAGAAAATATTGCAAGCAGCAAGAAAGAAACAATTTAAGTATTGTGGAAATACAATCAGGATAACACAAGATCTAGCAGCTTCTACATTAAGGGATCGAAGGGCTTGGAATATGATATTCCAGAAGTCAAAGGAACTAGGACTAAAACCAAGAATCACCTACCCAGCAAAACTGAGTATAATACTTCAGGGGAAAAAATGGTCTTTCAATGAAATTGGGGACTTTCAAGCATTCTTGATGAAAAGACCAGAGCTGAAAAGAAAATCTGACTTTCAAACACAAGAATGAAGAGAAGCATGAAAAGGTAAACAGTAAAGAGAAGTCATAAGGGACTTACTAAAGTTGAACTGTTTACATTCCTACATGGAAAGAAAATATTTGTAACTCTTGAAACTTTTCAGTATCTGGGTAGTGGGTGGGATTACGCACACACAAAGAGACAGAGAACACAGAGTGAATTGAATAGGATGGGATCATATCTTTAAAAAAATGAAATTAAGTGGTGAGAGAGAAATATATTGGGAGGAGAAAGGGACAAATGGAATGGGGCAAATTATCTCTCATAAAAGAGGCAAGCAAAAGACTTTTTAGTGGAGGGGAAAAGAAGGGAAGTGAGAGAAAAACATGAAGTTTACTCTCATTACATTCCACTAAAGGAAGGAACAAAATGCATACTCATTTTGGTATGAAAACCTATCTTACAATACAGGAAAGTGGGGGAGAAGGGGATAAGCAGGGTGAGGGGGATGATGGAAGGGAGGGCAATGGGAGGAGGGAGCAATTTGAAGTCAACACTCTTGGGGAGGGACAGGATCAAAAAAGAGAAGAGAAGCAATGGGGGGCAGGATAGGATGGAGGGAAATATAGTCTTACACAACACGACCATTATGGAAGTCATTTGCAAAACTACACAGATATGGCCTATATTGAATTGCTTGCCTTCCAAAGGGAAGGGGTGGGGAGGGAGGGATGAAGAGAAGTTGGAACTCAAAGTTTTAGGAACAACAGTCAAGTACTGTTCTTGCTACTAGGAAATAAGAAATATAGGTAAAGGGGTATAGAAAGTTATCTGGCCCTACAGGACAAGAGAGAAGATGGGGACAAGGGAAGGGAGGGATGATAGAAAAGAGGGCAGATTGGTGATAGGGACAATTAGAATGCTCGGTGTTTTGGGGTAGGGGTAGGGGACAAATGGGGAGAAAATTTGGAACCCAAAATTTTGTGAAAATGAATGTTAAAAGTTAAATAAATTAAAAAATATGTATATATATAAAAGAAGCTTGTTTCCATTTCTAAAGGGATCATTATAATCAAATTTTCTGTGATTTTTAGATTGTAGGAGGGGCAATGGTGGGAAGAGGAAGAGGAGTGTGTGTGCACACGCGTGAAAGTGGTCAGAAATCCTCTCCTTTTCAGTTTCTTTGTTATCTTGCTCCAAACATAGTTTTAATCCTCAGCATACTTCACGAGACTCCTTGTTTCCTAGGCTTTCTTCAGTCTTCCTGAGTCTATTATGACACTCTCTTGTATTCATACTTAGTTATGCCATCCATTTTGAGGTATTCCTCTAAGTCAACTGAAAATAACATTAGAGTTAATCCTACAGAAAATAAATCACTTAAAACTTAACAAAGGTCGATATATTCTTCATCTAAGGACAATGGGTAATTAATGTGCCATTATCAATAAGGAGTTTGCCTGTTTGCTCCCATGTAAGCTCCTTGAGGGCAGAGACTCCCACTTTTTTGTCTCTGTATCCTCACCCACGACTCTTACAGCGTCTGACATGTAATAGGCATTTAACATGTGTTCTGTGATTGGCTGAGAATATGGTCAAGTCCAGCGGGGCAGCTAGGTTGTGCAGTGGATAGAGCACCAGTGCAGGAGTCAGGAGGACCTCAGTTCAAATCTCCCCTCAGACACTTGAGACTCACTAGCTGTGTTACTTTGGGCAAGTCACTTAACCCCAAAGGTCTCATCCTAGGTCATCCCCAGTCATCCTGATGAATATCTGGTCACTGGATTCAGATGACCCTGGAGAAGAAGTGAGGCTGGTGACCTACACAGCCCTCCCTCACTAAAACAAAATCAACTGCAAGTCATGTCATTATTTCTCTGATGTTATGGTCTTCTTCAGCATGAAGGATGAACACACACATTTGGTCAAGTCCAGCATTACTGAATTCTTATCTCTCTTTTATCTTGCCCATCTTGTAGGAGTATTAGAAGAAATATTCTCTGTTATGCAAATCTTAGTAAAATGCCTTAAAGTCCCCAAGGAAAAGGTAGCAGATAAATTCAGTCCAATAGTAATAATAAAGATGATGGTGAAAATGTGTATGGTTTGGGTGGGGGGTGGAGGAACATGTTGATATAATCATATAATATTTTGGATTCCTACCATGTTACAATTAAAGAGCACAGTAATAGTATATTACACTAATTTGTTTTTCTCTTCAATGGTATTAGCACTTTCAACTTAGCAGGCTGCTGGGTACTAATTTATCCTTATCATTTGTTTGTTGGCTGTTAACCCATTCTCCCCACCCCCCACTATGTTACTGTGTTATGATGTACTGAAAACTGGCAGTACCAAGGTACACCTTTTCTTCTAAATATGAACATGTAACAAAATGTGATATCATAGCTCCTCAGAACCGAATGACATTTCTTTTTTGTAAGGAATGCAAAATTTTGTAGGGCTTTTCTTATGGGAGAGCTCTTCTTAAAATCACGAAGATACTTTATCATTAATTAATGATTTCACAATTTCTTCATAAAAGTGTAGCCTATCTCATTTTATTTGTATATACGTACATACACACACATATATATGTTTGTGTGTATCTATCTATCTATCTATCTATCTATCTATCTATCTATCTATCTATAATTAGAGTTGGCATTTCTGGTACTCAGTGATGAGTCATTTGCTATGTATTACTAGCTCTCAAACAACTGCTATTATAATTGCTTTTATCCCTACCTGGTGGCCTGAGGAAGCCTTGTAATGTAAGTCATCTCACTTGGAGAAGATAAGCTCCAATGCCCAACTTCTCATAAAACACTCAATGATGAAAGGGCACAGCTGGCACACATAAAAGGAGCACTGCCAGAGTGTGTCAAATTGTCAATTAGTTGTTATTCTGTTAGCCAAAGAAGCAGAGAAGTGGTGAAGCACCTGTCAATTTAGGTTTTTGCTCTTGGCTGTCACAGGAGGAATAAAATGTTAGAATGGGAAGGGACTTCAGACTTCCATCTGGTGCAGATCCCTCATTTTACAGATGAGGAGCCTGAAGCCTAGAGAAATTAAATCACCCAGCAAATTTATGATAGAGCAAAAACTATTATTTCTTTGTGCTTGCATTGACCTGTATGCCATCACCCATTGATATCTTCTCTCAAAAATTTTGGTTTGTTGATTTTTTTTTTTTGACTCTGTATTCCAACTATGACTCTGCCTTTTCTACCCATCCCCCTGATCCTACAAGCATATACAGCTCTTTTCTCTTAAGACCCACTCCAACCTGGTTTGTTCCTCCTCAAGTCTTTTCCATTCTATCTTGGACATCTTCCTCAAGAAAGCCCCCTTTTCCATACACATACACTCTATTCTCAACAAACTTCTTTAAATCTTAAAATTTTTGTTTGCCACATAACTTCCACCAAGCTTAAGTGAAATTTGGCTTCCCTCCAAGAACAACATACTATATCTATGGGTGATCACTTTTCTAATTCTCCACCCCATCCCATAGGTTCAGAAGTGGGACTGACATTACTTTCAATCTCCAGACTACAGATTCATTCATTCACATTAGGTATTTATGTTATCCATGTAGGTTATATGTTTGTTCACACAGTTCTGTCTAAATTTGGTTCACAAGAAAGGAATCTCACCTACTCCTCTCCAAGAGAGATATTAGTTCCTGCCTGGAGGTGAACTGGAGACTGGGGGTATGAGGTTGGCTATCTTTTCTCTCCTCAGAGAAGGGACAACAGACTAGAATTACATGTCTCTGCTTCTCTAAATATTGAGAATCTAGGGAAAATTGCTTTTAGTTTCATGTTGTTTTTCTTGGTCACTGTCCCTTAACTAGGAAAAATGAATCCCTAAGCTATTGCCGAAGGATTGACTCCTTCCCACCAAATCCTTGTTATGTAAGGACCATCACAACAATTGCATAGCTAATATTTATCAAAGCCTATAGCAAACAAAAATCAAAAAAGGGATGTTGATGAGACTATGCCATACCACACAATACACAGAGTGAATAAGTTCTACCTTTGAGAATGAGCTATCTTACCTCACCTGAGAAAGTGCACAATCACATCCAAATTCCCCAAAGTCTCAAGTGAAGTAAACTGGAATTAGGGGTCTGCTTGAGGCACCAACTCCTCTACATGTTAGGATCCTTCCCCAAATCTTTATCTCCCTCCAGGTATCTTTTCCTGAATAGAGCCTGGAACCTCAAGTGTCCTAGCTTGAAGATAAAAGCTAAGGGAGGAAAATCTCTCTCAAATGTCAGCAACAGGACAGGATAGGATAGAGCATTGAATGGTAATTCTCTCCACCAATTAAGAGATTATTATGTAAATGCCAAGAATTATACACAGAATATAGAGGTTGTAAGGAACCTCAGACACCATCTAGTCCAACCCAGGTAGAATCAAGAATCTCTCTCTCTCTTTTTCTCTCTCTCTCCCTCCCTCCCTCTTTCTCTCTCTCTCTCTCTCTCTCAAATATCCAAGAAGCAATCAAGTCTTTGCTTCAATGACTTTAGTAGCGGGGTCATACTAATTGAGCTACAGGGAATTTAAAGATTGAGCTAGAGCTAGAGGGGATTTAAAGATCATGTAAGCTCCTTGAACACAGTGGGAGTTTGATTCTTTGCATTTTTACCCAGAAAGTCTAGCATAAATCCTGGCAAAGAGTAAGCATTTAATAAACATTTGTTGATCAATTGATCATGTAATTCAACCCCTTTGTTTTATACATGAAAAACTTAGATGCAGAAAAGTTAAAGTGCCTAGCCCAAAATCACAGAGCTAGTTAGTAGTAGATCTAGACAGGACTTGCTCCCCTGCCATTATCCTTTAACAAACAATTCTTTTCGCCTTTGAAGCCCATGAAATGTATTCATACCACCCTCTCCCCTTACTGACTCCTATCATTTACTGATTTCCAGGTCATTTGCTCAACTTCCTTAATGACTTTAGCAACTGACCCATGGTTTTCCTCTCCACTCCACTGCTCAATATCAATCTCCAATATTTTAATATTTATATTGATGACCACACAAATACACTGATCTCAATTTCCTCAACTCCAGCAATCTACCTTCTCTAACCCAGTTCAACCACATAATAACATGTTATTTCCTTAAACCTGATCAGCTCATGGAACTGTACCACCTCCAAGATCCTGAACTTTGAAATTCCACCATCTCATTACAGCTTCTTGTCTTTCTTTCCCACTTCACTCACTCTAAAATTGTTTTTTGATCTCATGGTAACTTCTGGTCCCCTGACCCTTTCTCATTTTAAAAAATTCCTTCTCCAATCAGTATTTATTATCTCCTATGTGTCACCACTATTCTAGGGCTTACTGGAAAAACAAAAGCAAAAAATAAAGCCAGTCTTTGCCCTCAAGGAGATTACATTCTATTTGGGGGGAAAACAATTATATACATACATGCATGCATATACACGTATGTATACAATATATGTAATATAATGCACAGGTGAACATACATATAAAATAATTAATATAATATACATAAGTATGAGGTAATTACAGGGGTGAACAATGTTATTTATCCAGCTTGACTGTACTTATTTCTTACAACAGAAGTCATTTTTTGGACATGAGAGAGTTGTGGGGAGGCAGTGATAAAGATACAATACAAGAATGAAAGAAGAGCATAAGTGAAATAGCTTAAATGAAAGCACAAGGAAATTCAGTAGGGGAGACAAACAAGCAGGGCTATGTTGGTAGTTGTGTCAAATTTCATATATGCTTTTTTAAAAAAGCCAAGGGGAGGGAGGAGGGAAAGAGGAGAAGGGAGGAGAAAAAAATCTAAGATATATGGAAGTGATGGTAGAAAACTGAAAACAAATAAAATAATTAAAAAAAATAAAGATGATAAACTGAAAAAAAATTTAAAAACCCAAGCTGTAATAGAAATTTATTATTTTATAGACTAAAAAAGATAATTTTGATGGGATACCATTAGCACCTGGGGTGATCAGGAAAGTCTTCATATAGAAGATTGGATCTGGGAAGAAAATCAACAATTCTAGGAGATAGAGGTGAGCAGAGACTGCATTTCAGACTTGGGAGGTAGACCATGCAAAGGTGGAATGTGGAGTGTTGTGTACAAGGAACAGCAGCCAAGCTATTTTGTGGGTACATGATTTAGATATAAAGGCTGATACTAAAAGCAAACTAGGAGAGCAAGGAATAGTCTACCTGTCAGATCTGTAGAGAAGGGAAGAATTTATGACCAAAGAAGAGGCAGAGAACATTATGAAATGCAAAATGGATGATTTTGATTACATTAAATTAAAAAGGTTTCGTACAAAGTCAGTGCAACCAAGATTAGAAGAGAAGCAGAAAGCTGGGAAACAATTTTTATAGTCAGTGTCTGATAAAAGTCTCATATATAGAGAACTGAGTTATCTATAGTCATGTGAAAAAATGCTCTAAATCACTATTGATTAGAGAGATACAACTCAAAACAACCTCAGTCTCTAGAGGTTGAGTTAACCTTCTTCTCTATCTGACCCCACCAAACTTTACAAGGAATCTTTAGTCTAAGATGAATTCCATTCATCAAACTTGGGTGAAGACTGATATTTTATCTAACATGACAAAACAGGAAAATGATAAATGTTGGAGAAGATGTGGGAAAATTGGAACATTAATGGTGGAGTTGTGAACTGATATAATCAATCTGGAGAGCAATTAGGAACTATGTTCAAAAGACTATCAATCTATGCATACCCTTTGACCCAGGAATATCATTTTCTAGGGCTATGTCCAAAGAGATCATAAAAATGGGAAAAGAACCTACATGTACAAAAATATTTATAGCAGCTCTTTTTGTGGTGACAAAGAATTGGAAATTGAGGGGATGTCCATCAATTGGAGAATGGCTGAACAAGTTGTCATATATGAATATAATGGAATACTATTGTGCTATAAGGAATGATGAGCAGGCAGACCAGAAAAACCTGGAAAGACTTTTAGCGGCTGATGCTGAGTGAAGTGAGCAGAAAGAGAATATTGTGCACAATAACAGCTATGTTGTGTGATGGTTTGACTTTGATAGACTTAGCTCTTCCAAGCAATGTCAAGATCTAAGACAACTCCAAAAGACTCATGATGAAAAATGCTATCCACATCCAGAGAAAGAACTTTGGAGTCTGAATGCAGATGAAAGCAGACTATTTGCTGTCCTTTCCTTTTATTCTTTTCTTTCCCACTAGTTCTAATTCTTCTTTACATCAAGACTAATGTGAAAATATGTTTAATATAAATATATAAGTAGAGCCTTTGTCAAATTGCATGCCATCTTGGGGAAAGGGGAGGGAAAGGAGGGAGAGGAAATTTAAAACTCAAAATCTTATGGGAGTAAATGCTGAAAACTAAAAAAAAATACATAAAAAAGAAAACATGACAAAAAATAAAGTACGTTATGAATATAAAGTAAAATAAAAGTAAAATGAATTGAGTTTAGCTCAAAAAAAAAAGCCATTTTGGCTTGACAGTCAAGTTAAAGGGAGAGTTTACTGAGCAGTGTGGAACATCATGGTCAAACCTGTGCTTTAGGTGCATCATTTTGGCAGCTGTGTGGAGCATAACCTGGAGACGAGAGACTAGAAGTAAGGAGACTGATCAGGAGGCCATTGTAATAGTTGCCCATTCTAGCTTTAATGGCCTGTATGCATAGGCTTAATTGCATGACCTTCCACTTTAATATTTCCCTTACCACTGCCCTAGAATTCCTTGCTTGGCCTTTGGATTTCCTACTATTCCTGCTACTTCTCAATCTCAGATAACCCTAACCACCTGATTCCTTGTGACCTGCTCTCAGGCTGCAAAGCATGGCTGTATCCTGTTGATAGTGTTCATTTTATAGTACATTCCCTTATAATTGAGAGAAATGTTTATTCATTACCAATGATTTGGGGAGATCCAAAGTTCCCCCTTTTTCTATTTTCAAGACCTCAGTCTCTAAAGGTTGAGTTAACCTTCTCTATCTGACCCCACCAAACTTTACAAAGAATCTGTAGTCTAAGGTGAATTCCATTCATCAAGCTTGGGTGGAGACCAACATTTTATCTAAATTGCTCTAGGCTGGGGGTAGTCTGAATACATAGATAATCTCTCTGTCCCAGAGTGACTGGGGTTGACTCCCACTCTGAGGAACACCTACTCTTGTAATGGTATATAAATTGTGAGCCTGTCACCATAATTGTTTTTTGGTCTAAGAGAGATGGCCAAATGACCATCCTTAGAATGACTGACCTTACTAACAAAATTATTAAATTCCCCAGAAACTACGTCTCTTGAATATTTTTAATCACCACACAATTTATGGTACATTCCCTCAGTTGTGCATTAGCAATCTTTCTACTTTACTCTTACTGATTCCTTCATGACTGTTCCCAACATTTGTCTTTCTCCCCAAACATCCAACTGCATCACCATCTCCTATTTCGGGCAACTGACTTAGTTTCCTCCTTCACTGAGAAGACTGAGGCAACCTTACAGGGGATTCTTTCAATTCCACTTACCCATTTCTCAAAACTTCTCAGCATCCATCACTTATTTTCTTCTCTCCTATTTCTTTCTCTATCCCATTGGTCCCCTTCTTCTCACAAGGATTTGAACCAGCAATCATCTTGTCCAGGAGTGGGGAACCTAGAGCCCTGAGGCCACATGCAGTCCTCTAGATCCTCAAATGAGGCTCATACTTCAGGATTCAGTCAAAGGGGTGCACTTGATCTTTTCTGTCTCCTGCATTTCTAACTTCTCCCTTTTCAGTTGCTCCTTTTCATCTGCCTACAAACATGCTGAGAGTACAACAATGTGTTGTTGTTGTTTTTAAGAGCCTTACCTGTGTTGCACCATCTGTAGGACTCACTTTTCCCACTCACACCAGACTAGGAGATTGGGTCCCCAGAGTGGGGCTGACTGCTTTTCCTCTGAGGGTTCTAGGAGTAACCCTGAAATGCCGGGGTTGCTTTCTAGGACTATTGCTTATGAGCTCTTATCCAGTGTATTCTCCCTGATATAATTTACCCAGTTAGTATCTCCTTGATATCAATTAACCAATTAACATTAATTAGCTTTTACAAAGGGATATTGACTTTGTAGGGATAGCAATGGCTCCCAAACTGGGGTGATGAGAA
The DNA here is from genome assembly GCF_028372415.1 of Notamacropus eugenii. Classification (NCBI taxonomy): domain Eukaryota; kingdom Metazoa; phylum Chordata; class Mammalia; order Diprotodontia; family Macropodidae; genus Notamacropus; species Notamacropus eugenii. The sequence continues at coordinate 394,952,144 of NC_092875.1, forward strand.
AGGCTTCTGCATGCTCACTTGTTTCCAAGGTTGAATTTGCTACAAAGCTTTCTTTCTACCCAAGTTCACTTCTGGTTGTGACAGCCATGATGGATAAGTCACACCCTTGCTTGAATTACATGAATAGCATCCCAGCTGCTATGTTCCTTCACTGCTAGGCTGGGTCAAGCGGGTCACTCCTCAGCGTTGACTCCTCATGGGACTCAGCTGCTGCTGCTACCAGTTCTATTTGCTGACAAGACCCATGATAGCTCTTTCAATCTTTTTAATCTCACAAGGTCATAACTTGGCATACTCTTTCTCCAATACTCACTCACATAAAACCAAGAAAGAATAAACATGAGACCAAAAAAAAAAAAGTGCCATGTGTTCATGGCCACATTGAGGCTGGGTGGGGAGATATGGCAGTGGAGGCAGCCCACTGTTATGACCTCTTCCTTCACCTGGAGGTCCTCAGTATTTTTTGCCTCCTTGCCTCTAGGGAATGAGGTTGGGGTGGGAGATCGAGCCAGAGAAACTCCATTTGAGTATTTTGTATGCACATTCAGTTTCAGCTCAACAGTCAATTGAAAGGCTTTTCAGTAAACTGAAAGGAAACAGTCAGGGATGCTTGGGATCTGATGTGGGGAAGGAAAGGATCCCTCCATTACACATTTCTGGTAACAGACTCACCTAGTCTAGGTGTGCTTTGGAAGCAGTTGGAATACACTGTGCATATCTGCATACCCTAAGAACTGGGCTCTCACCCTCCATTACACCCAGACTCTGACCCTTATAATGTATTATTTTGACTAATGTACCTTCCTACTAGAATGTGAGGGAAGAGGGAAGGGACCTAGAGATCCAGACTTTCTATCTCCCCAAGTGCTTAGCACAGTGTTTAATAAATAAGTTGAATTAAATTCTCTTGATTCTGGCTTTTCTTTCCCTATTTGCTGTGCAATAAGCAATGAACCTAGTTAACTCTTGCCTATCTGGCTTTAATGGAGGTAGAAGCAAGGAGAGGGACATATAATACAAAAAACAGGAACATGGCTGAGTATTTATTCATAAGTGCATTGTTATAGGTGCTATTATTTCTTTGATGTGCTTTTTGTTGCTCTGGTAAAGCCTCCTTTTAATCTGTTTCTTTTAATGCAAAATGTTATTCAAACTAATCCAAATGCAAGAAAGTGCAACATAGGAAAGTATTAATTAAAGAAAAAGTCTCCTGTTGTTCTAAAGCAAATTTGTCTCCAAAGCAAGCTGTATAAATATTGATTTTTTTCCCCCACAGTATGCCCCAGGTACATTAACTAATACTTCAAAGGATCTGTGATTTCATCAGAACGGCTCTCCTGTGAGCTGGCTTTTGCAGACAGAGCTGGTTCCCCATTGGAAATGGTAACAGCGGCTAGGAACTGTCCATAGCTGAAGCATCTTCAGAGCAAGGAGGACAGAATTGGTAGCATATACCAGGGTCTGAAAGGAAATAGGTACACTCACTGCACTGATCAGTCAAATTGCATATGAACTCTGATTAAGCCCAATAGTTTGAACATCCCAAACTCTTGCCTGACCTTGGAGCATGTCTACCTGTTTGTCTCCTACATCTCTACTGCTGCCCTATTGCCCACTTGGGCTTTTGAACTCTGTGTGGTGTGCCATGCTTGCTAGTTGCTCTAAAAACCCTTTTCACCAAAATATGTGTGCTTTCTCCCTCTTTACCATTAACACTATAGTTCGTCCTAAAACAAGAAATTAACTATGAGAACTACCCTGTTCAAATTAGGCTGCCATTGAAGGTTTGCAATGGGTAATCTTTATCCCAAGTTGGCACAGCCTGGCCAGATCTATCCCTAGACCAACCAAAGAGTCAGGTCAGAAGACACAGCAAAACTATTGATGCAAATTTCAGTTATTTCATTTCTAAGTTGATAGTGTCATGAATTATTGTGGACAAAATAGTCCAGGTGTCAGGAATATACTAGGACTTTTCCAGTTTGGTAGGACTTGACAGAGCTTATACTCCACTGGTATAGACTTTGAGAACCTAGAATCACCTCCACACTTCCTTGAGGACTGAAAGTAGGTGATTAGTAGAGGATATTTATATAAACATTGTATGTTTACTTAACAAATGTACAGTTACGAAATAAGCTGAAAGAATCTAATATCATAGGGAGAACTGGAAAGTACTTCAAAGGTCTTTTAGTCCAATTCCTCCATTGTGCAGATGAGGAAACTGAGACCCAGGGAGGATGATTCACATAAGGTCATCCAGGCAGAGTTGGGAAATTAATCTGTCTTCTGACTCCAAATACATACACTCTTTCCACTGAAGTATAATGCCTTCTAATTCTTAAGCCTGATACTTTATTACAGAAAACATTGAAAAATAGAAAGTATAAAATAAAAGTTTAAAATAAATTGCATAATTCCTATTTAAATGTCTTTGAAATTACATTATAATGAGCCTTTCCTCAGATAAATTTGATATATTTGACCATATATCCAAATATATACATATGCACACACACACATATATATACATATGTACATGTTTATATATGTATACACGCACACATATATCAGAGTGACAACATGGCATAATGGAGCACTAAACTGGTGTTAGCAAGACTTGGGTTTGAGTCCTATCTCTGACATTATGTGGGACTACAGGCAAATCATTGAACATTCTCTGAGTCTTAATTTCCTAGTCCACAAAATGGGGATAGCATTACCTAGTTAACGAGGTTCCCCCAACACTGAAATGAAGAAATACATGTAAATTGCCTTTGCAAACATTAAAATGGCTAATTAAATGTCAGTTAAACAAATATGGAGGTGAATTTACACACACACACACACACACACACACACACAAATAGATTCAGTTGCTTTTCTATAAAATGGATCCATATGGGGAAGTTTTATTACCTGCTAAAATAATTTGGCAAAAATGCCTTTAGAATATAGAATACCTCACATTTTTCTCGAGTACCTTTTGGTATAAATATGTTTGATTATAAGTTACTTTGCTTCCTGATATCTCACTCAAAGTGACAATGTTTTAAGACCTTAGCCTGAAAGGGCCAGGGTCTCCCATTGCATCCTGGGTCATCTCCAGCTGTCTGGATCCAGGCCACTGGATCCCGATGACTCAGGAGAAGAAAGTGAAGTTGGTGACCTTGCACAGCTCTCCCTCACTCAAATCAAAGTCAACTGCAAGTTATGTCATCATCTTGATGTCCTGGTCCTCTTTAAGAAGGAGGGACAACACAACTTTGCTTCCTAGGAACTGTATTCCTCCTAATATTCAGTTTGAAGTACCGGGTGAATAGCCTTTGTCTTTTCACCTTTAGATTTCTTTCTGGGAATGATTTATTGCCCAGATTACCAAAAATAAATTAATGCTACAGTCCACAAAATGACACGCTGGAGGTTAAAGTTTTATTGCACCTCTGAAGGCTTTTCATTCTGAGCCCGGGTCTCCTCTGGGTCTGGTCATTGCTCTTATAGCTTAGAATTTACTGCTGGCCCTAGGCAAAACCACCTCCTCTTTTCTTTCATTCTCTTTCCTCCTTCCTCACAGACCCCCCCAGGGCCTTCAGACTGAGCATGTCTCCTGTCACTCAAATCTGATAAAATAGTCCATACTAAAATTTGAAGAATAAAACATGATAGAAATATAACAGATTAATGCATTGGGTCTCTCAGGAGTATTTATATTTTAAAGAGTGCAGTGTGCAAAGTGTTTAAATATACTGAAAGACTTTCAAATCATAGTAGAGTCTCAGGGTAATGTGTGGCAGGTTTTGGGGAAAGTTTTGTTGATGGTGTTTCTCAGAGGTACTTATAAACAGCCAGGGGTCATGCCAAAGCCTGTCCTTAAATATATTATCACTTCCTCCTGCCTAATTTTTGGAGCTTTGAGATCCTATTACTGAGCTTTCCTTACTGTGATTTCATAATTTAGTTAATTTGGATTTTAAACTGAAATGGAACTGGTCAGGGAGGTTTGGACACAGAGAAAACTCTTTAAATGGATATTATTTGAGGATAAACATAGAATCATTTTTGTAAGGCAACATCATGCTAATGACTAGTGACTATGTCACTTGGAATGAATGAATTAAAAGGCATTTATGAAACACTTGCCATGTACCAGGGATTGTGCTAAAGGATGGGGATACAAATACAAAACACATGGTAGTCTCTCTCTTTAAGGAAGTTACATTCTAATAGGGAAAGACAACACATATAGACAAGTGGTGGCCAGGGAGGGTTTCCAGGAAATCAAAGGGAGGGCAAATGGAATCACAGAGCAAGCAGTTAATTGACCCATCCTTTCCAGGAATGGTGGGGTTGATTTTATTCTTGTTACCAGAGCTAGATGTGGAAAGGGGAAAGTGGTAGAAAGGGTACATTGATGTCATATGAAAATATCTGGGCAATATCAGTGTGTTGGATCTGGGTGAGGGTTCAGGTCAGAATTGGTGAAGTTCCACCAATCAGAAGACCAGGGGCCTGGGCAGTAGTAAGAGCGCTCCCCTCTCCCCCACCTTTCTGTGGAGGTAGAGGTTGAAGGAAGATACCATCCTACTATCTTCCTGAAATTTCTATGCCCAAGATAACAGAAATAAAAAGAAATTGGAAAACCAAAACTTCGTAAAACAGATCCCCTTAATAAAAGGAAGTTTAGATTCAGTCAAAGAGCCACACTTGAGGACCTAGAGGGCCATATGTGGCCTGGAAGCCACAGATTCTGCACCTCTGATCCTAGTGTATCAGTCTCTTACTGAAGAACTAGTGGAATTGTCACGTAGGAATACAGATGTATAGGTAGAAGGGACAGCAGAACTTATGGCATTCAACCTTCCATTTTTAGAGATGAAGAAACTGAAGTCCAGAGAAGTTGTGATTTGCTTAAATCACTCAGGTAGTAAGTGATAGACCTGGGATTTGAACCAACGATCATTGAATTCCAACTTCTGGACCTTCTCACCTTTTGTAAAATAAAAGTTATATTTAGGAATTACGGTGCCTGCTCTGTCTTTCCCTAGTGAAACGTGAAATCCTGCCATGTGCTTCAATTTGGGAAAGACAAAGTTAGACTATGAATAATAATTAATCAAGGCATTAATAAATATTAATGTTTTAGTATTTTGAATGAATGAATGTCAAATGAGTTTGTTGCTGTAAAATTAAATGCAGTAACACTTAAAAAACCAAACATGAACCAAGTTTTTTGGTTTAAAGAAATTAATTTTTCTTCTATACATTTGAGGTTTACAGAGCTAATATTCTGAAAACAGGGTTTTCCTCTTCTCATTGAAGTATTTGGTTGAATTCACTATTGTAGTATTTATTATGGTTTGATCTAAAATGAAATTCTATTGGCTTATAGAAGGACGAATCTTTGGCCAAATAAAGAGAAGGGAATAGGATGACTCAATTTTTCCTTAAGAAGTATCTTAAACTGAGAAATACTAATGCACAGTGAAAACTTCCATGTGAATTGAACATGATAATTGCAGTGATATTTACACTAGACTTCATGACACAATGATATCTAGACTAGAATTAAATGGGGTGGTGGGAAAGGGGGTGAGATGGGATAATAAGAAAGTTCTAATTAACCCCAAAACAAAATGATCTTACCTTAATGAAAACCCTATCACAGCACCTAGAATGATACACCCATTTAGAATCCTCAAGTATGAGTGAGTGATAATAAGTAGGCAATAATAATCTAAAGAAGATGACTGAGCATGTTACTTCACTTTTGTAGAAGCTTCTGTGGCTTCCTATTGCCTCTAGGGAAACTCTTCAGCTTGCTTTTCAAAGCTCTTCACAATCTCACTCTAACCTACCTTTCTAAGATCATTCCACACTGCTTCTTAATAGACATTCTATATTCTAAACAAATTGGCCTACTTGCTCTTCTGCCTCTACACCTTTTCATAGGTTCTCTGTGCCTACAATTCACTCTCTCTTCACTTCTATCTCTTAGGATTCATAGCTTTCTTTTCTTGTAAAAATAAGTTGATTTTTTTGATGTCTTCTATATCAATCACTTCTGTGTGTGTGTGTATGTGCATGTATGTGTGTGCTTGTGTGTATGTGTGTGTGTACTACCTTTTTCTCTTCCCCCTAAAATCTCTCAGTGACAAAAATAATTAAACAGAAACACCCAGTGAAGTGAAAGCATCTGATAATGTATGCAAAAATCTGTCCTTTGACTCTGAAGAGGGAAGTAAATTTTATTCTCTGTCCTCCCGGCCCTTCACTGGTTTTTCTGTTATTCAGAATTGATTGTAATTATCATATATATTGTTCTTTTGGTTCTGTTTACTTAGCTCTACATTTGTTCTTACAAATCTTCCAAGATTCTCTGAATTCCTCACATTTTTCATTCAATTCTTACTGAGCAAAAAATTCCATTAAATCCATATACCCCAAATTTTCAGCCATTCTCCAACTGAAAGACGCCCATAGTCCTTAGCATTCTTTAAGATTCAACTTATATGACCCCCAACAAGATTCCTTTTCTGACCCATTTAGTCCTCTCTCCCTCTTTAACTTATCATGCATATACTGATCATATTTTACCTGTGGTTTGCCAACAGTAGTTTGAAAGCTCATTGAGGACAGACTGATCTCTGGTTTTTCGGTTGTATTCTCACCATTTAACACAAGAAGTTGCATAGAGTAGGAGTATAATTAATGTTTATTGGATTGAATTGAATGATCCTTCTAACATTCTTAAAATTGCAATGGAATAACATTTAGCTGTTTACCTGCTAGGTTTCTACTTGACAGTGGTTACCAAGCTTTCTTTCAGAACCCTGATTCTCAGAAGTATTGCAGTGCATTGCATTTCAACAAAAATAACCCTGGCAATGGTTTCAGCCATCAGAGACTACTAGATTGGTTGACTTTAGAGAAAAACACTTACGTACTCTAGAAGGAGAAGTACAACTAATCAGGCTGTCAGGGTGTGTTCTACTTTACTTCCAAATCAAGACTAAATTCATGGCTGAGAATTTTCTAAATTTCAGCTGTATTCCCAGATCTTTTAAAGTAATAATGAATCCTTGCTTCTGAGGCTCCTGGGAACTAAATCTTTGAAGGAAAAATATTCAAAAAAAAAGAGAGAGAAAGAAAGAAGTTCATGACATGTTTATGAAAGAACCTAGACTTTCCGAAATGGTTGCATCTGTTTAGAGGGTATGGAAGTATATAGAGCAGTCTATGAGAGAAGGAAAGAAAAAGAGACAGAAGTTTGTGAGGCGATTAAGGAACATTTGCTACCAATTATGCTTTCACCACTAAAGCCAGGCCCTGAATTTGACTCAGCACAAATGAAAAAATGAGATCTTTCATAAGAGTTGCTTTCATCTTAAGATATGATTTAATATAACATTTGGTATTTTGAATGTAGCCTTTAACATACCAGCAAGGAGAAGCAGCTTAATTTTATTTGTTTTCATTTGCTTCCATTTTGTTTGGGGTATCAATAATAGCACAGCCCATGACAGGCAGCTGATCTCTAGGACAGACTGCAGCCAAATAGAAAATCCAAGCCAAGCTGTGAACTTTAGTCCTCAGATTTATAAATCGCTCATCTCTGACACAGACAATGCCATCCCTTGTGTTGACATTTTAAGGAAAAAAACTGGGACAAATTTTTATGTGGGGATGGTAATGACAATACACTCTAAGATTCACTTTCTTATTAATGAAGGATTTGTGCTATTGCACCATGAAAGACAACTGTGTGTTTATTGAAAACAGTGCCATATTCATTGTGTGGTGCCCTGGAAAAGTACAAGACCATTCCAAAACCCCAATTATGGGGGAGGGGGTCTGGATTGGAAGCTATTCGGAGAGTATGAACTCTTCTGCCTACTGTCTGCAGTGATCTCATTGCCAAATTCAGTTGCTTTTTTAATCCTGGTCCTTTTGACCTCTTTGCAGCTAGGACACTGTTGGCTACCCCTTTCTTTCGACCAGCTCCTCCCTTAGCTTCTAGGACAATGCATTATCCTCTCATGCTCTGAGCCCAATTTTTCTGTTTCCTTTTTGATGGCTCTTTTTCCTTCTGCCCATTAAATCTAGGATGTTACCAAAGATTCTGTCCTCAGCCCCCTGTGCTTCGCTCTTTATGCCCTGTTCCTGATATCTTCCATGGATTAATCCCAGGTCTAGTGTTAGCTTCTTTCCCGAACTGTCCTACATTCCCAACTACCTGTTGGTTATTTCCACCTAGATGTCCTGCTGGCCCCTTGGATCTAACATGTTTTAAATTGAGTTAATTATCTGTTTCATGAAGAGGACTCTTCATCTCACTCTCTATTTTTATTCTTATTCAAAAGTAAAATTGTATTGCTATATTTTGTTTTTATATTACCTATGTTTTTCAATGGATATCTTTCCCTCTGTTCACCCTGGGAGCAATCCTTTATGACAAAGAAAAAAACAGTTTAGCAAAACTAACTAACATATTGAAAAAGTCTGACATCATATGCAGTATTTCAGGTCTATAGTACCCCATCTCTGAAAAGAAGCAAAGGAAGAGGCCAAGCTTGGTCATTATAATTTCACAGAATTTAATTTCAATATTTTTATTGTCTTTTCCCTCAATGTTGCTATAACAGAGTGCCTGGAAAATAGTAAATACTTCATCTTAATAAATACCTCATCCATCAGTAGTCATTGTGTATATTATTTTCCTAGTTCTTCTTACCTTACATTGAACAAATGTCTTCTCATGTGTTTCTGTATTCATCATATTCATGTTTTCCTATGGCACAGTAATATTCCATTATACTTAGATATATTACAAGTTGTTTAGCCATCCCTCAACTGATCATCTGCTTTGTTTCTAGTTTTTAGTTCTTTGCTATCACTAAAGGTGCAATAATAATTATAGGGAACATGGAGGCTTTCTTTTTGTCATTGAGTTCCTGGGGGCATATGCCTAGCAATAATATTTCTGGATCAAAGAATATGGACATTTTAGTCACTTTCTTAGCATAATTCCATGTTGCTTTCCAGAATGATTGGGCCAAGTCACAAGTCCTCTAACAAGGCATCTAACAAGGCTGTCTTTCCATATCCATCCAAAATTTATTATTTTCATCTTTTGTCAACTTAGTTTGATGGATTTGAGTTGAAATCTCAGTTGTTTTAATTTTTATTTGCCTTGTTATGATTAGTGAATTGATAATATTTTTATATATTTCTTAATAGTTTACAATCCTTTTGAGGACCATTTGTTCATATCCTTTGACTACTTACTTATCCAGTGGGGAGTAGCTTTTGTTCTTATGTCTATTTCTACTATTTTTCCAGTCACTTAGGTCTACAGCTAGGCAGTCATTTTACATTGCTTTTTTCCCATAATCCTAACAAATAATCAATTGCTAAGTCTTGTCAATTTTCCATTTACAGTTTCTCTCAAATCCATCCCTTCTTTTCATTCTCTCAGTTGCCATTTTGGTCTGGACCCTTTTGCTAGTCTACCTGTCTCCAGTATGTTCTCTTTTAATCCATTCTGCATATATTGCCACTAGATTTCTCTTCCTAAAGCATTGAATTGAGCTTGGCATTCTCTTGCTCAGAACTCCATAAAATTCATTTTCAATTCTTAGCTGGGTATCTCCATCTCAAACTCAACACATCCAAAAGTAAACTCATCATTTCCCCTTCCCACCATGAACCCAAATCAGCTACTGTTCCTCATTTCTCTTTTTATCCCCCTATTCTTTTATACTTTCCTTTCCTACCATCCTCCCAAATACTCAAGTTCAAAATCTTTGTGTTATCTTTGGCTCTCACTCCTTCACCAGTCCATATTTCAATTCATTGCTGAGCTCCATGGTTCAACCTTCTCTAATCCTGTGCCTCCCCCCCTCCCCCCCCCCCCCCCCCCCCCCCCCCCGCCAATTGTCTCTTACTTTTCACTGTCAATGCCACTACACAATTCAGTCCCATATTTCTCTTTCCTAGAGTATTGTAACAGACTTTCAGTGAGTCCCTTTGCCTCTGGGCCTTCCTTTTCCAACTTCTCCCTCCCCTCACAACTGATGAAGAAATCTTCCTAATGTATTGGTCTGATCATATGATCAGCTTATTGTCTTGGCATTCAAGGTGCTCAGCAATCTAGCTACAACTTACCTTTCCAACTTTATTTCATTCTTCTTCACTTTTCATGATCTATGTTGCAGCCAAACTGGGTTACTTACTTTCCTCTGATCTTATCTTACCATCAGCTACTTCTGCTCAGGCTATCCCATACATCTGCTATAGACATGGGATTACTACCTACTGAAATTTTTTTCTTCCTTCAAGACTCGGTCCAAGGATCAAGCTTCTCAGTAGAATGTAATCTCTGTGAGGGTAGAAACCGTTTTTTTCTCTTTTGACTTTGTATTATTCCCAGTGCCTCACACTTAACATACATTTATTGAATTGAATTAATCCCTCTAGATAGAAGTGATCCCTTCTTCGCTCTGTTTGACCTCTCCTAGGTATTTATCACATTCTAACTCATATAATAGTTATTTGTGTATCTGCCTTAGCCTTTGACTAGACTGTGAGCTAACTGAAGGTAGAGACTGTTTTTGTTCTTTTTTGTATTTCTAATGTCAAGTACAGTATCCTACACATAGTAGGTACCTAATAAATATTTGTTGAATTGAATGGATTCATTCATGAAAGCATTTATTTTGCACTTACTCTATGTCAGACACTGAACTAAGCATTGGAGACATAGATACAAAAAGTGAGATGGTCCTTGACACCAAGGAGCTTATATCCTACTTGGGGAGTAATGGCCAGGGAAGGGAGTTTTTTGGTTTGGTGAGTTACAAAGATGGTAAACTGATCCACAGGGTAGTCAGTTTTCGAGACCTTTCTAGAAACAATAGCAGAACAAGGGTTGGATCCTAGGTTTCCAGATTTCTTTGCTGGCATTCAATAATATTTGCCAAATGAACAAATGAATGAATTTAATAGAAGGAAATAAAGAAAGCTAATGAAAAGCATATTGACTTGAAAGACAGGGAATTTAAATCTTAGGCAGCCATCTGGCCAGTAGCTAGAGAGCCGGAGTTGAATCAGGAAGATCTGAATTCAAATCCAGCTCCAGATACTTATTAGCTGTGTAATCCTCGGCCTTTGTACTCCACGCCTGGAATGCTACATAGCACAAGTTGTCTGTGTCTCTTTGATCATCTATAAATACACACCCTCTGTGTATTTCACTGGATGTTAGAAGATTGAGTCATTAATAACTTTGGATTTTTTGTAAGAAAGGTACCATAAAAATACCAGAAATTATTATTAATGAGCCTAATTCTCTGATTTATGGTAGAAAACTGGCTTGCATAAATTTGTAAAACTCTGAGATTTTCCTCAGAAGTGGAGGGGTTTGCTTTGGATCTAAGGGAGGAAGGTGGGATAGGACTGAAGGAGAGCAGGAAGGTAATTCTGTTTTCTTTGCTCTCCTGAGCTACATGTACAACACTGCAAAGGGAGAGATGTTCAGTCCTAGGGCATAGGAATGTAAAATTGAGGCCAGTAAATCCTGATATTCTCTCTTGCTACTTTCCTGTCTTCTGCTCAAATGCTTACTGCCTATGTGAGCTTGAACAAGTCACGTTGTGGTTGTAGTTTGTCCTTCATTCTCAAAGAGGACCATGACACCAGGAAGGTGACACCATGACTTGCAATTGAATTGGATTTGAGTAAACGAGGGCTGTGCAAAGTCACTGGCCTCACTTTCTCCTCCAGAGCCCTCTGGGTCGAGTGGCCAGGTATAGATCAGGACAACTGGAGATGGCCCAGGATCAGGTGGGAGACTGTGACCTTTTTAAGCTAAGGTCTTTCTGAAATTCTCACTTTTACTGAGGAAACACACATTCAGTGATTAGGTCTGTTTAAGAAGTGAGTCAAGTGATGACCCCTTCAATCAAAAAAAAAGTCGAACTGGGAGGGGAAGACCCTCTGGGGTGCTGGTTTAAAGAAAAACAATTACTATTTGCATTCACTCTGAGCCATCTGCGCTCAAAAAATAATCATTAAGTGGTGCTTGGGCAGGCACCTACTGTTAGTCGATCAATGAGAGCCAGAGTGAGTGGTCTTTAAGAAAGAAATCTAGCCAGTAAATACCAAGATAACTTGGGTCTGTTTCCTCATCTGTAAAATGAAGTGTTGAACTAATGACCTTTCAAGCTCTACATCATATGAACTCTGTGTTGACTTAAAGGCAATTAAAAATTTATTTTACAGCGTGTGGGATAGTGTGAAAGTGAGTAGATTTTTAGACATTGCTATGTGTATAAACACAAAATAGTAAGGTCTATAAGTTATTCAAATGGAAAGAACATAACTTAGAAGAAAGGTAAATGAAATTTCTTTTCTGATTTCATTATTTACTCATTTAGGCTTTATAAGGTCTGTCTACCTTCCTTTTTTTTGATTCCTTACATCTGAATAATGGGAACACTCAAATTCAAAAAAAGCAAGCATTTAGTAGGCACCTACTATGTTCCATAAGGAACTTTAGCATGAATGAATGAAAAAAAACTAAGTAAGGCACTGTTTTTTATGTGTATACCAATGAAAATAACGAGTTAAAAATGCTTAAAAAAAAGGGGGGGGGGGGAGTTAAAAATGAGCTACTCACTGCCCTCAAGGACTTTACATTCTAATCAGGAAAGACAACATACATGAGGAAGTGTAGTTGGAGTGTTTTAGTCAGCACAGTCACAAGGATGGTAAACAGAACTATGGGCCAATTAATCAATTAACATTCATTTCCCTTTCTAGAATCAATGTTCCTATTTATTTGGTTACTATGTCCAGAAGACAGGAGTTGGTTTTTGTGGAGCAACAGAGCAGACAGTAAAATGACTAGGTATAGGGCTGGATGAATATGATATCAAGAATAGTTTAGGAGATCCCTAAATTTAAAGGGTTCAGAAAGTTTGTACTGAGTCCCCAATCAAAACAATTTGTTCCAAAGTTGAATTGACTAACTTTCCCAGGGACTAAGCCATGACTTTTGAAGGCCCTGTGATGAAGATGGTGCTAGACACAACGGAAGTGGGAATGGTAGCAAGAAAAATGGTTATGTGACCCAGGGAGATGACTGGATATTTGGATGATCTGGGGGTCCACCCAATAAGTAAGGGATAAGTAAGCTTGTACACTCTTAGTCCTCAACCAAGACAGTTAGACAAGGCAAGTAGGTGCTAGATATGACATGGCCTTAGCTATAAGGAGTTTTTTGAAGAATGAGATAGTTTGAAAAATATGTCACAATCTTTAGGGAAATAAAAGTTTTATATAAGCACAAAATATAGTGATTGTGTCTATTAAATGCTGTCTTAATATGATCTGTTTATTATTCATTGTTAAAAATTATTATCTATTATATGATCGCTTGCATGTCACAGGTCAATTAGGAGAATCCCATGATTATGCTGGTGGTCATAAACCCCCAAATATTCCAAGATACCCTGTCCAAGATAGATTACTGCAGCCAAAGGTTATAAACATGCTTTAGTATGGTAATTCAAAATACATTCTACAATAAAGGGATCCATGTAAAGCATATTTCAAGAGAATTCAAAGGTGTGTTACAAATGGTCTTTATTTTCCCTTTGTTTGTTTTTCTTGGCTGTACAATGCCTACTAATACTATGATTGTTATTTTATCTGATTAGCTAATCTGGTTAGCTAGGTATTGTCCAGAATACAGAATTATTCACATTTGTTATATTTACTAAGTGGTTAATCATATTTCACTTTGTTCATGGTAGAGAGGCCAACCTGGAGGAAAAAGAATGGATTAGGAAATGATCTCTTTTCAAGCATAAAATCTTATGATTTAATTTGTAATTTGAATATAAAATTATTATGATGTAGCTCAGTAGTGTTAAACTCAAATAGAAACAGACCCCTGTGGGTAGCATATTGACTTAGAAACCCACAAATTAACATTATTTACCTTGTATTGTATTTTTGTCTGTTAAACATTTCTCAATTACATTTTCATCTGGTTCTAGCTACATTCGGCAAGTTTTGAAGCCACTGAAGGGTATATTTGACACCTGCGATGTAACTTACTATTCATGGAAAAACACTATAGATTAGTTCAATTTTATTCACTTTTATTCTTCCTTCTCTTCACTGGGTATAATGTTTCAGTTGTAAAAGCTTTGTTTTTTTAGCGTGTTAAAACATAAAACAAACCTGTTGATCTTTTCTCCAATTAAATCTGTTCATTGACAATAGATTTCTTTTTAAAAATGGAACTTAAGATTCCAGATACTTTAAAAAATGTGACAAGTATTAAAACTAATCTCTAACCTGAATTTAATTCTTTCTCTTCCAGTGATTCTCTTTGTGTGTGTATGTGTGTGTGTGTCCCTGTGTTTTTCTTTACAAGTTAACTGGGATTTTTTTCTTCCAGTACTTTGGTTTCATTGTTAACCATAAATCAACATCTACTAATAGTATTTAGACTTACTCGGAGCAGGGAAACTATAAATATGAACTTTCCCACACTACTATCCATCATTGCTCTTTGTCTGATTCCGGTCCATCATGAATTGATTCAACAGTGAGGTTTTTATACTTCCAAGCATCAGAAACAGAGTTGATCTTGATTCCAGTGAGGCCATGTTAATTTTTAAATGCCAACCTTCAGAACAGAGGAAAGGTATAATTAGATAATAATTGCATATTCTGTGCAATGTTTGGGAAAATAAACATCTCCTAGTGCCAGGTTAGGAGATCATCCAACTGATTTCACAACAAAGGCCATATAATGTGTTCTATTCCACCCCAGTGGAAAAGTTTATTTATTTTTTTTCTATAAAAAGGATTATGTGATTCCCAAAAGGCTGAATTGAATTTCAAACCTGGAGTTTGATTTTAATTAAAGAATTGTACATCCATGTTTTATAGATCCAATAGGAACAGTGTAGCTTGGTTGGCAGGTAGGTATTACCTAAGTAATTGGGTCAACACAGTCTGGAGTGAAATATAATAATGCTGTACCTGTGGAGACTGAATATAGCTCAATTTATATCATGATCCACCCTCCTAGGGCCATTCAAGTAAAGTGGATATTGTCTCTGGTGTCAGAAATGAAACAAATCTCTCCTCCCTTTTCCACTCACTGACACCCATGGACAATGTATTTTACAGATTTCTAAGCCCATCAATAAAAAAAAAAAGAAAAAAAAAGGCCTCATATTCAGTGCAGTTTAAAATCTGGCCTGTCTATGCTTAGTAAGTGAGGGTGGTAAAACTATCAAGAATATTAAAATAATGATTTTATTTTTGGTTGCTTATGGTATCAAGTACCAAAAGACTTGCTCTACTGAAAATTTACTTCAAGACCTCTAGTAAAGGGGAACCCAGGACTTCTCAAAATAGCCCATTTTATTTGTTAATAGTCATCCAAGATGTTTAAAGGACTTTGAGGATTACAAAATACCTTTATAGGCATTATCCCATTTAAATCTCACAACAAATCTGTAACGTAGATGCTACCAGTTATTAGTCTCATTCCACAATCAAGGAAACTGAAGCTTAAATGACTTGAAAAGGTGGCATCAAGAGGCAGGTTTCCAGTCCAAATCTTTTTGGCCCCAACTACAGCATTCTATGTACAATATTGAATGCCTTGTTAAGAAGTTGTTTGTACTTTGTATATGGACTTCCAAGACTATGAGTATTATTTTCAGGATCTTTCTTGTATTTTTGTCTCCTATGAATAACTGCTATTCTTCCTGTGTTGTAGCTCCAAATCCCCAGAGTGTCTAACTTGATAAAGTCATGCAGGAAATTTTCTCCCTCCCATCATTTTAGCTTCAAGCTCTCTTGTTCAGGGTTTTTTTTTTTTGTAAGATGTCAAATAATTATATTTTCAAAAATTGGTTCTTGTTAGGTATACTCCATCCCTATCCAAGAGTCTATCATTCTTATATTTTTAACTATGGTCCAACGATCCAAACTGCATTCTCGGACATGATCTTCTTTACCAGTTGTTTATTTCCAAAACGTACGTTTCTCTTTGGAAGCCCTTATCTTTAGATGGCAGCTGTGACAAAAACACAATCTGTGTCCCCACAGATTTGGTGTCTCACCCCAAAATTCATAATTCCTAGAAATGCTCTCTAAGGATGTTTTGGCAGAAGTGAATCACTGGAAGTGCTTGTTAGTCTTCAGATTTGACAAGATTTGGAAGAGTCTGTCATGTAATAGATATGGCCCCAGAAGGATAGCAGATCTTGATGTCAGGTTAACAAATAGTTGGCTAGGGATAAAGGAACCACGGACTCCCATGATTTAGCCCTTATTTATTTTCACCATTATTGACTATCTTTCCTTCTGAGGTCACCTGCAGGTCCACATCATCATTCTTTGAAGTGTAAGTAGCTGCTTTCTCTTCAGAAGTTCCAGCTCCCCTCCTCTGTGGAAGAGCCTTATGCTTATTACTTGGTCCTAAGTAGTGAGTGGGGCTTCTCTCCTTCTCTGTGTCACATTCTTCTGTTCTCTGACTTCCTGATGCACGCAGGTCAGGATTCCCTTCTGCTTCTTCAGGTTATTTTAATCTTTCTTTTCTTTTCCTTTTCCCCTTCAACTACTTCCTTCATCCTTTTAAGGAGCACTTGAACAGTGGATCGACTGGAGAATAGAGAGCCTTTGTTCTGTAACATTGCAGTTACTTAGCAATAGCTCAAGAACAAGTATCCTGAACTCTTTTTAGGTCCAGGCAGAATTCCTATAACAGCATCCATCCCTTCCGGAGAGCCAGCCTAGAGCTGGGCCCCTTCCAATGCTGCATATGCCCTGAGTCCCTTCTGGTGCCACATGTGCTCTCCTTGGAGTTGGGTTCCTTCCAGGGACACATTTGCCCTGGTTTGAGCTGTCCCTGGAGGGTACACAGGGCACATGTGGCACAGAAGGTGCCTAGCTCCAGTCATACCCCATAGAAGGGATAATCCTTGTTACATTCCCCATGTTCTTCATAGCTGCTAGAAGTGAGAACTTCAACTCTCGGGCATCTGTTATTCCTATTGGTAGCTACCATGGTTAACTCTTGTAACTGTTGATCATTCCTGTTCTTGCTGAGAGATTACGGAGGGTCTGTGTTTCCCTTCCTAACCAGAAAGTCTGCCAACTTTCAGAGTTACATGTGTTTTGCTTTTGGCCAGGTTATTGTCTATGCCTAAGTCCTGCATGTCTTCAACATAGGGTAACCTTTAAATGTCTGTTGCAGAAGAGATTTGTGGAGTGTGTAGGGAAATTAGAATACCACTATTCCTTTCCTATCATCAAACAGCATCAACAAAACACTCAAACATGGGTGGTCTTCTACACTGGATTTTTACTAACACCACATTCCCATTATAGTTACTTGGAAAGATCACAGATTAAACAATTAAGTTATCTTCCTTCTGTTCAGTAATAGCTTTATTATTAGATTTATATCCACATGGTAAGAGATGGTTTAAAACTGTTAAATTCAAGAGAGGTAAAGATTAGTATTTACAATCAGTAGCTTACAAAAAGATTAAGTGAGAGAGAATCAGGCTAGGTTGATTTTTGGACTGAACGTCAGCTCCTGGTTGAGGGTTAACTTAGATAAAATTTCAGGATTCAGAACCACTGGGAGAAGGTTTAGGATACAGCTTCAAGGGATTACCCCCTATGATGTATTTCTAGGGATGTGACATATGAAGGTGCCAGCTGGCTATGGCTGCCTGCCTGGCTTCATTAAATCAAAGGTAACTTTTCAGTCTATGAAATACTTTTGGAGAAGAGTGTTATTTTTTTCAGTCTCTGTTTAGGATAGAAATGGCTGAAGTTGTAGTTGGAAGGACTCTGGCTAGATACAAATTTTAGCTAAAAGAAGTATTTGAGCATCAGAACAGGTTATGGGTGTGTCTTTTGCTGAAGAGATATGTTTCTAAAAAGTTTTATGTAAACCAAATGTTTTTTTTTTTAAAGTTGAATCATATTCTGAATGGTATTGTACTAGACTAGCTATCTAAGGAATCCTATGATGAATCCTTTTTTTGAAGAATATAATATACCTTGATTTGTTTTATAAATCTATATTTTTATTTACTTTTGAGTAAAGCAAGGAAAATCTTACTGAGGAAAGTATTGTGATGATTTTTACAGATTTTATAAATTAGACTGATCTTCCTACATTTGAGAGCACTTAGACTTTCCTACTTCAAGACAGAGACTTCATGATTTTCTAACACTGATTTTTATGATATTTGAGCATTTCTTGCTTACAAATTCTTCTGCTCTATTTGATTCATGTGAATTAGGATGTGGGGAATACAAAAAAGATCCAGAATTAAGAAAAAACCAATTTATTCACTAAAAAATCTGAAGAGTCAAGTAAAATCTAAAATAACACATTAAGAAATGGTTTAGAAATTATACTTATTAGGAATCTATTTGGTTGACCTGTATAAATTATGTTTTCTTGTTCTGTGGGGATAGGGGACAGGAAGCAAAGCCTTTAAAGAGGAAGGTAGAGCTAATCCTGCCTTTGAGGGTGCATATTTTTAAATTTTTTCATCATTGAGAACTCAGTGAATTACAGCAGCAATTTATTAAATGGGCTTCATAGCCAAAATCACTGAATAATAGCAATTAATTTAGGTTTCTACCCATTAATAACTCTTGATATGTAAACATTTTCAAATAAAACTAAATCCTCAATTGATAAAAGTACCAACTAAATGACTAGCTTGATCCTCAGATAATCAACAAACAATCTGATACCAACTAAGCAGTCCAAAATTTTCTGGCTCATAATGACTTGCAAGAGTTTATGCTCCATCAGCATAGCCTCTCATAGCCCAGGATCTCCTCTGTGCCATGATAAGGAAATGGAATAATACTTTAGTTGAGGATCTCCATTATCTCCATATATCTCTATATCTCCATTATAATTCAAGTGGCCTAATTGAGGAAAAAAAAATTCCAAAGCTTTTATTTTAGGTCTAAAGATGTAAGCACGATAATTCCAAAGTAGTCACTGATAAATCTTGCCAGTTTAAGTAAATTGTGATGACAAACTGTGAAAACTATGTAGTTTCTATTCACAGACTTTGCTAATAGTGTGAAATGTTTTAACAAATTGGCTTAAGGGTTTGAAACTGTTGAAGGTGACACTTTTTTTTCTAAAGGATTACTTCTGTTCCTTCACATGTGACCTTTTAAAAAGTATCTAGTCAGAAATTTTGCTTTAGGTTTTGAGACCATGACATTTCTGATATAACACACATGACTTCACTTGCTCTTTTACAAACAACATTGGGGTTTTGTCCCAATCTTTCTGTTAAGCAGAAAAATTTATGTATATCCCATAAATAGCTGAAAAACCCTTGGCAAAATTTTTTAAAAAAGCAACACTTCATAATTGTAATTCATATTTTTAAAAAAGAAGTATGGCACACATTAAACTTTGATTATTTTCCTTCGAATTTTATATTTCACTTGACAAGCTTCTATATTGTTTGGAAAATGATTTCAAAGGGAAATTTTCAAGGTGAATTGATGTCCTTTTTTCTTTCAAATTTGATTCCCTTTATTCTTTTAAGTTGTTTTGTTGATGCCCCCCTCCCTTTTTTAAAGACAAAGTCACAGAATTACACAATCATGGAATTTTTAGATTTGGAAGGAATCTCAGCAACCATCTAGTACAACCTGTACCAGAAAAGAATTCTAATTCTCACTAAAGCATCCCTGACAAGTGATTATTCAAGTGATTCTTGAATTCCTTTGCTCTTTGAAATATATTATTTCATTCCTTTCTGTGGTTTCTGATGGATGTAAAATAGTCTTGGAAATTTGAAATTCTCCAAGAAGGGGGAACACTTTACCCTAGAAGCAGTCCACTTCAGTTTTAGACAACTCTGTTAGGAAAGTGTTCTTGACATTAAGACTTTATTTAACTCTATGCAACTTTCATCTATTATTTCAGTTCATCCTTTTGGAGTAAAACAGAAATCTAATCTCTCTTCCACATGAAAACCCTTCTTATACTTAAACACAGTTACAATATCTCCTATGTCTTTTCTTCACCATGCTAGAAATTCCCATTTCTTTCAATGATCCTTATATGATACGGACTTAAGGTTTCTCTGTCATCCTGGCTGCCCTCCTTTGGATGTTCTCCAGCTTATCAAATTTTTTTCCCTAACTGTGGTATACAGAACTGATCAAATATTTCAGATGGGATCCGAATAGGGCATAGTGCAAGTGGGCTCTCATTTCTTAATATTTGAAAGCTATGCCTTTCTGACTTCAGTCCAAAAGCACATTACATATTTTTTTGGCTGCCACATTACATTCTTGGCTCACACTGAGTCCACTAAAACTCTTAAGTCGTTTTTTAGATAAACTGTTAAGCATGCCTCTTCCTAGTAATTGTGAAGTTGATTTTTGTTTTGGATCCTGATTCTGTCAGACAGTATGTTTGCTATTCCAGCCAGCTTGGTGTTTGTCGGTAAATTTGATAAGCAAATATCTATTCATTTATCAAAGTCATTAATAAATATGCTAAACAATAATCCCTGAAGCACTCTAGTAGAGATTTCCTTCCAAAAAGACTTTGACTACTCTTTGAGACTGGCCATTCAATTAGTTCTAAGTCCATCTAATAGTATTATCTTGGAGGTTATATTTCTTCATTGTTTTTAGCAACTTCCTTGCATCTGCTCTTCCAAAGAACCCATCCTTATAACAAAGAAAACAGTTAAGGTAGAAAACCCCACTGACAAAGCAACTGGGTTTGACAATGTATGCAAAATTTCTTAACTTCAATATTTCTCCTCTAAGAGAGAAAGGATATGTGTCTCATTTTCAGTTTCTGGAGCCAAGACTAGTCATTGCATTAAATTCTGATATTTTTTAGTGTTGTTTTCTTTTACATTATTGTAATTATTGTGCATGAGAGGCAGAGAATACTGGTCTTGGAGTCAGGAAGACCTATGTTCAAATCTGACATACTACCTGGTGACCATGGGCAAATAACATGTCAGTTGTCCTGCAAACTCTTCAAGTACATAAGTTATATATATATATATATATATATATATATATATATATATATATATATATATATATATATATATATATATATATATATATATATATATATACAGAGGAATAGTTGCTCTGCATTGTTGGAGGAATGTCGTTGCTCTGCATTGTTGGAGGAATGTCTTCACTATGAGGGAGTTGCCCACAAAGATTGGAAACGTGAACCTAAACGTTAATGAAACAAACAAAAAAACTGCATACTGTTCTTCTATCTTTGCTTTCTCTGTTTGGCATAAGTTCACACAAGTCTTCCTACATTTCTCTGAATTCAGCTTACTTATAATTTCATACAGTTCATATGTTCCATTATAGTATATTGTTTAGTTATTCCCCAGGGGATGGGTATCATTTTGTCTATATTTTTTTGCTTCTACAAAAAATGTTGTTATATTTTTGTATACATAAATCTTTCTCTCATTGACCTCCTTGAATTATATATTCAGCAGTGGGGATCATTAGGTCAAAGAATATGAATAGTTTAGTAACTTTCTGTTCTTTGCATTTAATTTACTAATACGGTTAACAAACATTTTTTTTTCTTTTTTGTGAATCCCTACCTTGTGAAAGATGCTTTACTTATCCAGAACATGATATGGTACATGTTTAATGTCATTTTAAAGCCTAATTGTTTGTTGCCCTATTTAATTAGTCTTTTCTTTCTAAGAACGCTTCAAATGCCTCTTTTTTTTAAACTGAGCATTCATCTTTTTTCATTATCAGGTTCAGGTTTGCAGGAAATTTCACCATGGATTATATCTTGAATTGCTTTGCTCTTTGGAATATATTATTTCATTCCTTTCTGTGGTTTCTGATGGATGAAAATAGTCTTGGAAATTTGAAGTTTCTTTTCTTTATAATTGAAAGTCTTTTTTCCTGGTGCCTTACAGAATTTTTTGTTTCAGTAGAACTGTTAAATTTAATCACTATATATCTTGAAATCTGCAAGCTAAGGTTTGTTTTCTGAAGTGGCCTGTGGATTACTTTGATTGGCTCTTAGTTTTCTGTGTTCAAAAGTTCTGGACAGTTTCCTTGCCTTATGACCAGGGTTTTTTTGACCAGGGTTCTTCTGAGGTAATCTGTCTGTATGAAACTTTTTGCTTGCATGGGGATCATATTTTCTTTTAATATTATTGCTTTTTTGCTTTTCTCTTCCAGGTTGTCCTTTACTTCTGTGTATTTGCATTCCCAATCAGTAATCCCCCTTTTTGCTCTTTGCTGAGAATTACCACTATGGATTCAAGTTTTTATACTCTGCCATTATTTCTATTTTACAGGCCATAAAATCTGCTTTTAGAATCCTTATTTCTCTTTTAAACAATTCAGGAATAATCTCTTGTAGTTTTGTGTTCTCTTGGGAATTCACAGAGTCTTCTGCCTTACCAAGTATTATATTTTTTCATCATTTTCCTTTTTCTTGCAATATTGATTCATAGATGTGTGGACTGATTTAGCTAGTCCAGAGGCCATATTCTTTCTGTTATTAATAGATTTCCTGTTTATTTACTTGTTCCTTTTTTTCTCCTTGTCTTTTTTTCTGAGATTTTTATGGTTTCCCCTTTCCCCTCTTTTGATCACTTTCTGACTCCTTCCCCTTTGATGGCAGTTTGATGGGGGCTAGAGGTCAGAGCCATTGGAGCTTCCTCTCACGCTAGGCAATTCACATTTCACCAGCCTCAGTTTCTGCCTCATGTGATTTTTAGGAGGACAGAACCAGCCCCATCTGGATGGTAGATCATTTTACTTTGGTTTACTGGAATGCTACATATACGCCCCTCTTTTCCTCAGTGTTCTAGGTTGAGTACAATTGCCACACAGAGTGCTGTGTTGTCACGATTCTGTTCCAGCCAGAGTAAGCTCCTGCCTTTTGATTTTCCATGGTACTGGGAGGAAAAGAGGGAGCAGGTAATGTGTAGTTCTTCTACATGCCCGTGGGTAGGCTTATGCAGATTTGTCAGAGCATAGTGTGTGTGTTCATCCTTTGTTGTGAAGAAGACAAGAAGACCATGCCATCAGAGAAATGATGACAGGACTTGCACTTGAATTTGTTTGTTGAGTGAGGGAGGGCTGTGCAAGGTCACCAGCCTCACTTCTCCTCCAGAGCCATCTGAATCCAGTGACCAGATGTTCATCAGGATGACTGGAGATGACCCAGGATGAGGCAGTTGGGGTTAAGCAACTTGCCCAAGGTCACACAGCTAGTGAGTGTCAGGTATCTGAGGGGAGATTTGAACTCAGACCCTCCTAACTCCTGCACTGGTGCTCTACGCACTGCACTACCTAGCTGAGCACAGTAGGTGATAGGAAAAGGAATGGTGAAGATGAATAGGTTAGAAATTAGAATGAGAATTAGTTCCTTCTGCTATTCATCTGATTTTTCTATCATTAAGGTTCTTGGTATCTTAGACCTTGGAGATAAGTAAAATTGCTTTCTCTCTTGTGCCTAATGCCTATTTTGGGGAAGTTTGCCAGATTGTGAGGATCAGAGAAATGGATAACCTTCTAATTTGTTTAACTATGACTACTAACAATATTCCAGTTTGATCAATGATTAAGTCCATTAGGAAATAAATTGAGATTATCTTGGAAATTTCAAACTGTATTGCTAAATATTGTAATATTAAATACTAGCTCAGCTTCTAGCATTTCAAATGATTTTGTTATTGAAATTTTTATATTTTCTTTCCTTTCATCCTCTACAAAGAACAAAAGCAACTCCTATATACGAGGACAAAAAATATTCCCTTGTTTGCCGACAAACAGTATTATCTAAGCTCACAACAGTGAACAAAGAAAAACTCCACAGGCAATAGGAACCCGGTGAGCAATGAGATCTTTCCTGGAAAGAAATGTTTTGTGTATAAGTATCTTCAGAAGAGAAAAGACAGAGATGATAAAATTAAAAACAAAAACAAACTTCTAACAAGGATGGGTAAAGAGAGGAACTAGAGACAAGAGCGGATATAGTTCAGTAATTTCTTATAGTGGTCTCAAATAAACTGTTGAGTACTCCAGAAGCTAGAAGTGATACAAAGCAGTAGTTTATGATTAAAAATAAAGTTCCAAAGTAGTGGGTTGACCCTTAAACTCTAGAAATCAGAAATATAAGATTAATATGAGAAATTTCTTTCCTTTGTGCAAGGAAGATTGGGAAGTGTGCTGAGTGACTAATGTAAGGAGGAAAGGACAAGACTGAAATTTAACATGGATCATAGAGCCTTTTCTAAAATAATTCCAGTAGATCTGTGATTTCATTGGAAAGGGCATTCCCTCTAGCCATGCAGATTGTAACCCATGCATGTCTGCTTATCCTGTGGGATTCTTTCCTATCTCCTCCATTAAGTTCTGGGAGAGGGTGTTCACCTGGGGTGCTGGAGGCCTTCCTCAATTTCTCTTTACCCCATTGCTAGGATTCTAGAAGAGCATATGGTCTAGGCCTCATCACCTTTATTAAAATTTCCTTGATAACATCCTTGAATTCTCTGAAATTCCTTCCTTTGTTATGTATCGTAGCCTGCTTATATTTTCTCTGTAACTCTCCATTGCTCTCTGTGTGATATTTATTTTTAGTTCTTTGGAGATAGCAGTAGTTCCATGACTTCAGTACTTCTAACCCTTTCATAAGAATCCTTCCTGACCAAGTTTTTTCCGAGTCTCACTCAAAGTCTTCATCTGCAAAAAAAAAAAAAGCTGTTGGTCTAAGCCAGAAGGTTTATTAAAAATTATTGTTATTTGTTGTTTAGTTGCGTCTGACTCTTCAGGACTCCATTCAGGGATTTTTGGGGAAAGATACTGAAGTGGTTCCCCATTTCTTTCTCCAACTTATTTTACAGATGAGCAACTGAGGCAAACTGGGTGAAGTGACTTGCCCAGGGTCACATAACTAGTAAGTGTCTGAGGCCAGATTTTAATTCAGGAAGATGAGTCTTTCTGACTTCAGACCCGGCACTCTACCCATTGTACCCAAATTATTGAGAACCCCTCCCAAAAAAGTTTTTATGTGGTTTTGTCAGTATCTATTGATATTTACCATATTAGAAATGAACATACCCTATCATTATGGAAAGTTTAGGCCTATACTTTGAGAGTTCCTGGTCTGGGTGTACTTCAATATATCCTCTAATGTATCCTCAAAATCCTATTATTCTGGCCCAGAGAAAAGGATTTGATAGTCCACACTCTCCCTTTAAATAGGGTTTCTTGGGCAGGTCATGGGAAAGCAAATCACTGATTGAGAGCTAGCAGGGACCTTCTACATGATCTGCATCATTCTGTCAGCTCCTCCTGTCCTGCGCATGATGGATCGATTGTCTGCATTCCTAGCATCTTGCACAGGGCCTGGGACGGAGAAGGTGCTTAATAAACTCTTTGATTGATTGGCTGTATCTAGCCCCCGCCTTCAATTTCCTGCGGCTCCCTGGTCTCTGTCTTTGTGACCCGATGGTCTCTACTGTCGGGGGTTTTCTTGGCAAGGGTACCGGGGTGGTTTGCCCTTTCCTTCTCCAGCGGATATGACTTGCCCGGGGTCACGCAGCTAGTCGGCGTCTGCATCTGGATTTGAACCCCGGTCTTCCTGACTCCAGGCCCAGTGCTCTGTCTATGGAGCCTCCTTTCCCGGCACAGATAAGGAATCTGAGGGATACTCCCCGGAGGTGACCTGCCCAAGGTCAAGGGTCTTACAGATGCGGTGTTCGGATGCAAACCCGGTTCAGCCTCCAGTGCACAAAGATGCGATTCCCCGCCCAAAGCTGAAGGAGTATGGGGTGGGTAGTAAGTGGGAGGAAGTGAGGGAGGAGAAGGGTGTGAAGGGCCCACACACCCACGGAGGCACTGGATCAAGGTGGAAAGGTACCTGCGGCTAAGTGTCCTTAATGGTCACCAGGCAGCGGGCAGCAACCAGGGGCAGACCCAAAGCACGCCCCTCCCAGCCCCCTGCCCAACAGTAGAGGGCACCGTTCCCATGCCACACAGCCCAGCTCCAGGGCTAGAGAGGGTGGGCTGGTGCGAAAGGTCCGCCGGGAATCGTAGTCTTTCGGCTTCCACTTGCGGGGAGTTTCCTATTCACTCAGAACTCTATTTCCCATGATGCTGCGCGTAGCTTCGTGGTCTCCATTTCCCACCCTCCATCCTCCTCCTCCTTTTCCCACCTGGCGGCCTCCTCCGGAGCTGCGGCGGAGAGAAACCTCCCAGGAAACAGCCCCTGTACGCACGCGTCACGTTTGTTTACCCTGAAGCCCCACCTCCCTCACGGTCTCTTCGGGGCCCTCCCCGTGCCCCGCCCCATCTCGCCGTGGAATGCCGTCACGCCAACGATGCATATTCATGACCCGGCACGGTGCTCCCCTCCCCTCGCTCCCTCCCGCCTTCCACCCGGCCCAGACCCCAGCTTCATTAATATTCAATGAGCCCGTCTCCAGGACTGCTGGTTCGCCCGGGAAGGTGGGGGGAGGGGGCGTGGCTAGAGGCCTGGGCGCCCGAGTCCGGGGCGGGGAGGAGGAGGAGGCGGAGGCGGTGAGGCGGGCGAGCGGGATGGAACCCCGAGACACCGACGGAATGCTCCGAATTGCCACATAATCCCCTGGAACGGCAGCCCCGAACGCCATTGGCTTCTCCTTCCCGGTTCCTCCTCCTCCTCCGCCGCCGCCGCCCTCTCCCACCTTCGCTTCACCTCCTCCCGCTCCCTTCTCCTGGCTCCGGAGCTGGGGGGGGAGACGCACAGCTCCACTGCAATGGAGCCCGCCGCCGCGGCCACGGTGCAGCGACTCCCAGAGACCAGCAGGGAGGACCGGGCTCCGGCTCTGGCGGCGGCGGCGGGGGGCGGCGGCCGGAGCCCAGGCAGCCCCCTGCCCTCGGGGACCCCGACCATGCAGTTCCTCCCGGGCGGTGGGGCCGGGGAGGAGGCCCCCGCCGGGCCGCTGCCGGGCAAAGCCGGGGGCACCGTGCGGAGGAGGAGGAGAGGGGCGCCCCTGCTCGCGGCCAACGGGGCTCCCCCGGCCCCCGGGGCGGGCAGCGGCGCCAACTCCCTGCTCCTCCGGAGGGGGCGGCTGAAGAGGAATCTGTCCGCCGCCGCCACCTCGTCCTCCTCCTCCAATTCCTCGGCCGCCGCCGCCGCCTCCCACTCCTCCAGCGCTGCCAGCCTGGCCGCCTCCGGCTCGGCCTCGGCGTCGCTGTGCACCCGGAGCCTGGACAGGAAGACGCTGCTGCTGAAGCATCGGCAGATGATGCAGCTGCAGCCGTCCGACCGCGACTGGGTGAGGCACCAGCTGCAGCGGGGCTGCGTGCACGTCTTCGACCGCCACATGGCCTCGACTTACCTGCGCCCGGTGCTCTGCACGCTGGACACCACGGCCGGAGAGGTGGCGGCCCGCCTGCTGCAGCTGGGGCACAAAGGCGGCGCCGGCGGCGTGGTCATGAAGGTTGTGGGTCGGGGGCCCTCGCAGCCGCACTGGCTGGGACCTGCCTCGGACGCCCCGACGGCCCGCCGCGGGGGCGTCCCCTCCGGCGCTTGCGAGAGGCAGGTGGCCCGGGGCCCCGAATTGACAGCGCCGGACGAGGAGCCCGGGGAGCGGCCGCCGAGGAAGAACGGGCTGGGGGAGCTCGTCGAGCCCGCCGTCGGGGGGAAGCCGCGCACGCCCCCGGGGGATCTGCCGCTCCGGAGCGACGCGGGGAGATTTGTGGGGTGCCTGACCCACGGCAGCCCGGCGCCTTCGGACTTAAGCCCGGGGGATGTGTACGCAGGGGTCCCGGGCTCCCTGCTGGGTGACCTGCGGCCGGTGGACTGCGTGGTGGGAGGCCCGGCCTCGGACACCGAGAGTTTCAGCCTGAGCCCCAGCGCCGAGAGCGTGTCGGACCGACTGGACCCCTACAGCAGCGGGGGGGGCGGGGGCAGCTCCTCGTCGGAGGAGCTGGAGGCCGATTCCACCCTTGCCCCTGTGCCAGCCCCGACGCCCACGGAGGGGTCGGGCCTCGCCCTTCCCCCGGGCTGCTCGGCTCCGTCTCTGGCGGGCGGGCCGGTGGCGGAGAAGCCCGGCGATTTCCCGCCACTCCATCCTTCTTCACTTGCTGGCCCAGCGCAGTCACCACCGAAAACCCCGAAGGGGGTGGACAGCCGCGGTGGGGTCGCCCAGGACGGGCCTCTGGAGAAGGCGCCCGGAGGAGTTGGTGTCCCCGCTCCGTCGCCGCCTGGGCACGGAGGAGCCGCGGACAAGACCGTCCCGATGCCCACCTTGTACGTGCAGTTTCACGGAGAGACGACCCGTCGGCTGGAGGCACACGAGAAGCCCCTGCAGATTCAAAATGACTACCTCTTCCAGCTGGGATTTAGGGAGCTGTGGAGGGTGCAGGAGGAGGGCATGGATTCGGAGATCGGGTGCCTCATCCGCTTCTATGCAGGTAAGACCAGAACCCTGTTCCTCGAGGTCGTCTACCCCAAGACACCATCCCCTTGGTATTGAGCGGAGAAGAAAGTGTTTTCACCCTTCTCTTGAGTGTGTCAACTTATCCAAGTAAACATAAGACCTCCTACATGTTTCCATCCGTTGCTTCTTCAAAACTGTTTAATCTTAAAATGAAAAATTTCCTAATCTTTAAGATTTTAGTCAAAGTCCTGAGGGTGAGGATGGTGGTGGTGGCTTAATCCCAGAAGTAAAGTGTGTTACCTTGGATAACCGTACTGAGCATATTTAAGGTTGCTCACCCTGGAGACCCTTCCTTCTTAGTTGGACTATGGATATGAGACAGTTTTTGATTTCAAGAGACTCCTCTGTCATGCATGATTTTTATTTTATAGAAAATAATGGCAAAAATGTATGGGAGCTCATTTTTACTCTACTCAACTGTGTTCATAACAACCCTAAGAAACCTGAGTGCCCTTGCTTTGCTCCTGACATTTGATTTTCTTTTCCTGATCACCTTTTGTTGACACATTCTTCAATGTTTTCCCTCACTTTCTTCCTTGTGCTACAATTTCAGGTTTCATCCTGATGTTTAAAATGATTACTCCAGCTGCCTCTTCTTGTTTTGTTACTTCTTGGTGGTTTTAATTCAGAGAAGAACTGACCATTGAAATCCTCCACTGTGACTTAGCATAGATGCTGGTCATTTGTTAGTAGCCAGGTCATATTTGAATCACAAGAAGGTATGAACAGCATGCTTACCTAGTCCTTTTTTCAGGTTTGATCTGAAGCCCCTTCTGTCTTCTGCAGTCCCAGGTTGACTGGGGTTGTCTTTGCAGCTAAGAGCTTGGGGAGATGCCGACTTTTGGAAGGGATGAACACAACATTCTAGTTGACATTTTTGTGGTTTATATGTAAACCATCTACATCCTTACTTTTCTCTAGTCTGAGGGGTTTTTTTTTAATGAGAAGTATGGCATGTCCTAGCTAAAGCATAAGCGATTTCCTACCAACTTTCCAGTATTTTGACAGGAACAGAATAACAAATGTATATGCTTATCCCAAATGTGTGATGTTCTATAAATTCTAGCTCTCCTCTTATTCTTATATTGCTAAATATTAAAATTTGCAAGAATTTTTATGTCCCCAATTGGTTTTTGTTGGTACTGAGTTTTGATCTGTTGGCAAAAAGTTTATTCCTATATATAGAGATAAAATTGGCCAGACTATAGAGATGTTCCTGCATTGAGTTTCATTCAAGTTTTTCTAAAATTATTCATTGCTTCTCTTAGATTAGGAAAATACGGCCAATGTCTTAATTGAATGAAGTTTATTTCAAAAGTGATAAATGTAATGAAGTAAAATGTTCAACTTTTGAAATTCTTTACAGGTTAGAAACTGGGTGATTTTTTTTTCTTCACTCCGGTAGTTCCTTGTCTTTTTCCTGTCTTTAATAGAATTTGTAAAATATTATTACTTTATCAAAGCATTAAACATTACTATTGTAGCAAAAACATGTCTAATGTAACTCTAGAGTGTAGGTCAGTTTCATGATCAAAGTAAATATAATCAGCAAATGTCTCAAAATCAAAAGGGATATTTTGTATTTTTAATTTTGCCAGTGTTCCATTTAGCATCACTGCTTTGTCAAAATATTGCAAAGATTTCACATTACTTTTTCCTCTTTGAAAATATGAAAGCTAATTAATACTGTTAAACACTGATGTCACTACCCTACATCAAAACATGAATTTGGAGCCAGGTTCAGATAAAGAACTTGTCAGATTTTTTTATAAATCTTTTGTTCTATGTTACATTTGTGCTCTTAAGTCAGAATTACTTTGGACCAAGACATTATTAAGTGAATACTCTAGGAGTGCGATACAACACTTGTTACAGATAACAGTTTAATGAGATTGGTCTAAATTGTTGAAAAATAAAAAGATCTTGCCAAAAAGTGATCTCATAGTCAAGGTGACCCTCAACCCCATGTATTTGGGAGACTTACAG
This sequence comes from Notamacropus eugenii, assembly GCF_028372415.1. NCBI lineage: Eukaryota > Metazoa > Chordata > Mammalia > Diprotodontia > Macropodidae > Notamacropus > Notamacropus eugenii. The sequence continues at coordinate 394,982,683 of NC_092875.1, forward strand.
TTGTCTAAATAATAGCACATAGTAGGGCAGTCAGGTGTTTTATGTTGCAATCATTCTTTCCTGCAAAGATATAAATAGGCCAATTTCAGTGTTCTGAATAACTTCCTTTGCAAAGAGAATGAGAGAATTCAGCTGCCATTGCTGAAATATTCTCCATAGCTTCATTTTGTACTTCATGATTAAGTAGCAGTGTTGTCTTTCTGTTTAATGTAGTTAGGATTAAGAAAGACTCAAGTTTTGAGTCATTTTATGCAACCATAAAAAAAATTCTGTATTTAAATGCTGCTTATTTTTAAAATAAATTTAATTTTTAATATTTATCACTTGAGAATTTTCTTTCTCTTGGGAAACCTAATTATTTTTCTATGTTGCTTTATATAAACTAGTGTATTCTTTAAAATCAAGGAAAGGTTATTTTGGGATTTCAATTTCACATTTATTTGAGGGATAAAATTAATTTAAGTAGATCTGAAGCTCATGTATCTATTTATAGTACTGTTCATGAAAACTTATTTTGAAAAAAG